>NW_025976110.1:0-7596 GCF_021869965.1 Rhincodon typus | reverse complement strand
CTACACATCCCTGAACACCATGGGCAATTTAGCACAGCCAATCCACCTAACCTGCATATCTTTGAACTGTGGGAGAAAACCCACGCAGACACGGGGAGAAACATGCAAACTCCACACAGACAGTCACCCGAGGGTGGAATCAAACCCGGGTCCCTGGGGCTGTGAGGCAGCAGTGCTAACCACTGAGCCACTGTGCTGAGGAGATTGTGGAGGCTTCAGTGGTGATCTTTCAGAAATCAGTTCTGAAAGTGGTAGAGATGCTTCCATTCTCTTGTCCTCTTGAAGCTCTGTTGCTAATTTTTTTGATTCTTACATGGAATATGGGCATGGCTAGGAAGTCTTTGTTGCCCATCAACCATCGTCCCCTAATTACCCAGGAACTGAATGGCTTTCAGAGGGCAGTTCAGAGTCAACCACATCACTGTAGATCTGAAGTCATATGTACATCAGACCAAGTAAGGACCTGCAGGTTTCCTTCCCTTGAGGGCATTGGTGAACCAGATGTGTTTTTACTACAATCGACAGTGTTTAGATGGTTTGCAATCTCCCCAGCCCTTTCTCAATGTCAAGACTGACGAGTCACATTTTCCAGCCATGTTCTGGAATTTGAGATGAGATCCTTGCTAATAGGCAGTAACAGGCCTATTAACAGAAATTGTTGCTCATAATCATCCTTGTTCTTTCCTAATCTTGCCTCATTAAACCAGACTCTGAGAATTCCCGACATGGAAGTCTGTGCTCTACCTGGTAAATCCAGTTTGCTTTTTGCTCAGTGGCTCAGTGGTTAGCACTGCTGCCTCACAGCCCCAGGGACCCGGGTTCGATTCCACCCTTGGGCGACTGTCTGTGTGGAGTTTGCATATTCTCCCTGTGTCTGCGTGGGTTTCCTCTGGGTCCTCCAGTTTCCTCCCACAGTCCAAAGATGTGCGGGTTAGGGTGGATTGGCCATGCTAAATTGCCCATAGTGTCCAGGGATGTGTAGGCTAGGTGGGTTAGCCATGGGGAATGCAGGGTTACAGGGTTTGGGTGGGATGCTATTCGGAGGGTTGGTGTGGACTTAATGGGCCAACGGTCCTGACCCACACTGTGGTAACATGATGCTCTATGGAATGTATGTCAATCTCACACCTTCCAACATGTGGCACCAGCAAACACACTACATGAGCCTCAACCAAATGGCCATGTCTGAAAGTGAAAGGGCCACTAGTCTTTCGTCATGTCTGCTCTCAGTCAGGGGGTCCTGGTACAGTCAGTCAAGGACAGTTGCCCATTTGGGGTTATCAGGGTTAGGCACACCATCTACCAGCAGTTTGGGGAGTGGATAAGCAGTCACGGGGTTCCTAGATCATCTGTTGGAGAGCGTTCAGGGTATGGTCAGCCATCAGTTGAGCTGTCTGTCTAAGTTGGTTGGGGGGAGGGGGTGGCCATGGTCAGCCCTGGGATCTACGCGATGAATGTCAGGGAGAGGAGAATCAGGGAACACTTGTAGTCGGAAAGTGGTGAAAGTGGAGGCAGCAGGCTGAGGGGAAAAGGGCGATGATGGGGAACAATTTGACATATAAGTGGCGCATGCTTGGGAGAACTTGGCACCCTGCAGGAGGGGTAGGTGTTAGAGGCAGTCACCAGCACCATGGCCTATGATGGGAGGAATGTACATCCCAATGATGGGCAGGGTTAATCCCCCAGGGATAAGGATGAGAGATGCAGTCGTAACCATGAGGTGGGTCCGAAGGGATCAGTTGTGATGGGCTGTCAAAGGGTTGCCAAGTGGAAAGGGACCTGGAGGTTTAGGCGTGGGCTTCCTGAAGAGCGGACTAAGCCTGGGGGCTCAGTGGCTAGTGAATGAAAAATGGCTGTAACAGGAGATGACACAAGCAGTGTTTTTTTTTCTCGAAGCCACAACACAGACTCCATTTGTGAGCAAGACTTTATCAAGGGCCAATTGCATCAACATGCACTCGCAGAGTACAAGTTGAAGTAATTTGTATTCATTTGATTGTGTAATTGAAAGACACGCAGTGTACAACTGTGTAGGGTACAAAAGCTGGTCACAAGCAATCATGACTATGTCATTGAACCTTGTGGATTAAACATAAGCTTCAGTGTGAGGCTGCACTCATTCCAGGAGGCACAGGAGGCCCACAGTCTATGGTCCTCGATGCCATTTCTTCCAGAGGAGCAAGGTGAAGTCTCGCCACAGACTGAGGATGTCCTGGAATGCACCACAGAACTGTGCCAACTGCAGTGGGACCTGCAACCTGGGGAGATGAGTGGCCCTCCTATCCTGATCCCGAGGTGTCAGCTGCACTAAGTATTTATGCAACTGACTGTTCCCATAGATCCCACTGTGTGGGATCTCTCAGTCTTTAGCCTGCAAATATATGATGGCTGTCACCCATCTCAGGACCGATGAAGGATCATCACCAGCCTCAAACACTAACTCTGTGACTTTACACACATGCTGCCACTTCCTGAGTACTTCCAGCATTTCCTGTTTTTAATTCAGATTGCCAGCATCTGAGGTGTTTTATCTTTGGGTCCAGGGAAGAATAGATTGGATCATGGCTTGAGTTTGGAGATTTGCGTTTGCTGAACCTTCAGCCCTGATTTTAACCTAATGCTGTGGGCTGGCATTGGGTCAACACCCTTTTTACACCCCTCTTGATATTACTCTCCATCAACTTTGAATTGCTCAGAGTATTAAGTCGAAATCTCACCTGAACTTGCCTGTTTTCTGCCCAGCGAATGAGGTCATTCAAATCCTGAATTGAATGATGAAACCCTCAACGTCAGAGATAGAAGAGTTGGACAAAATTTTCCGACGGCCAATTCAATAACCAGACTGTCCAATCCAAACCAGAATGCGAAAGGAAAATCAACCTTCATGTTGACCTACTCTAAGGCCTCCATCAATATTGCCTTGGAAATGGTAGGTAACAGTGCAAGGAGTGATCTCCTTTCTAATTTTCTCTGTCTCCCTTAGTGGACACATTTGATTTTTGTACAGCACCTTCCCCCAAAAATGACAGGACCGACTGAGGCCTGGAAACTCTTTGGAATACAAGTTCGAAACTAGGGTACAGCAGATTGAGAGTCTAACACTTGCCCAAATATTTCTATACCTTCTATCTTACATTCTGAAGTGCAATTCCATTACTTTCAATAGTAAGTGCTAGAGAATGGCAGCTTTACAATACTAGGCAATAAGCCCTAATGATTCCTTTACACAAACGAAGGACTCCCCAAATGCCAATCTTTTTCATGCTTGCGGACACAAATTATTCAAAGCCTTTGCTGTTTATTTCTTGTTGAAGCTTCCAAGCCAACTTTATCCAGAACTGATCACAAAGCTATTTGCAACGCTGCGCCAGTAATACACGGAGTGTTGGCACCCGGTGAAACCGGTGGCATCTGAGTTTAATTGGCAGTGCCCAGCAGGAAGCCAGAAGGAAAAGAATTTGACCCATACAAGTGCCAAGAAATGACCAAATTACTGCATCGCCTCCTTCAATAAGCAAAGCGGCATTAAGCCAGATTAAAATGTGCAATATGATCTGGCTGGTAGACATTTACAATGCCCATATCAGTAACAAGATCTGCCAGAATTTGCAACTGGTGATTACTGAGGGGACTTGCTGGGTGACAGTGGGTACACATCACTGATGTGTGGTTAAACCATCCGATGCTGCTAGCATCCTGCAATATTATTCCCTGCAATTTGCTCCAATTATTTTCCATTTCGTCTGTTTTTGTGCCATTACAAGTAAAAATTTTTTGACGTTATAAATTGTGTTTTTAGCTTGTCGCTGATAAACAATATTAGTTTAGATAAACGTTGGTTCTTCCTCTTAATGCATGTTACACTTTAGCCTAAATCAGTCACCCAAAAATGCAAGTCAAACTATTAAACAACTTAAGCAAAACTACTGTATGTTGTTTGATTTCTAGAAAGAAAATGCAATTGTAGAGACTGATTCATATCTTACAAACATTCCACAATACTTCACAGCCAATGAATTTTATAGCTATTACATAAGCAGATGTAGGTGGAAAAGATAGCTACCAGGGAGTATAATATTACATTCAGTTTGAGGAAGAGAGGAGTGGGTCCAAGACTAAATTTGAACAAAGGCAATTATGAGGGCATGAAAGCAGAGATGCCTGAAGTGAATTGGCAAACTAGGTTAAAGGATAGGTCAACAGAGATGCAGTGGCAGATATTTATTTCAGAATACACAGATGACTGTGTGAAAGAGGATACAAGTAATATCCCAGATCCAGCATCAAATCATGGAATGGGAGGGAGGAAGGAATTCAGGAAAATTACAATCACCAGGGAAGTGGTACAGGGTAAATTGTTGGAGCTATGGGTTGAGAAGTGTCTGGGTCCTAATGGACTTCAACCTGGGGACTTAAAATAAGTGGCTAACGAGATGGTTCATGCATTGGTTTTAACTGTGTAAGGCTCCTTTGATTCAGAGAGGTTTCCATGAGTTTGGAAGGTAACAAAAGTAATTACTTTGTCCAGAAGGAAGGGAGACAGTGTCAATATAACTTTGTAAAAGGGAAATCATATTTGACTGATCTACTTGAGTTCTTCTGCTATGGATGAAGGGGAACTGTGGATGTGATGTTCTTTGTTTTTTAGAGGCATTTGATAGCGTCACATTAAAGATTATTGTGAAAGACAAAGCTCCTGGTGTAGGCTATAACATATTATGGATAGAAGATTGCTAGCGAACAGGAAGCATGGAGTAGGTATAAATGGGTCTTATTCAGCTTGGTAAGATGTAGCAAGTAGTGTGCCACAGGGATTGGTGCTGCGACTGTGGCTATTTACAATTTATATTAATGGCTCAGCTGAAGGGACAAAAGGTTTGGTTGCCAAATTTGCTGACAAAACAAAGATAGGGAAGATAAGGGGACTGCTCAGGGATATAGATAAAGGAGGTGTGAAATAACTCCACAGAGGTCAGTACCCTTCACCAAAGTCACCCTTTATCCACACGTGCACAGTACATGGGCTCTGATCAGCCAGCACAAAGCCAGTCCCTATAGCAATGAGAATCCTTGAGACTCCTGTTTATAACTGTCAGCCAGGACTCCCTGATTGGCCCAGGTTAACAACCACATTCAGGGAACACATACTCAATGAGATCCACCTGGCCCTCATTCCAATCCCACATCCCTCCTTGACTAAGTCTTTTTCTTGTAGCTTCTCCTGGGGGATATTTGCCCCAGGTCCAGTTCCTCTGACTCGGATACAGGGTCTGTATACTGGACCATAAGACATCTCTTGCTCCTGGAGCGTCTCGGAAGAAATTCCTCCTTTTCTTCAGGCGGTAACAGCATCCATCTCAAACTCTGAGGTTTCCTCAACGGTAGATGGAGAGGGAGAAGCCACAGGTTCCAACAGCCTTGCTGGATGTTGTGAGGGTTCGAGTATGTTTTGCTTCTGCCCCGTTTGCAAGTTTGCAGCTTTCATGTGGTCCACGTGGTTGTTCAGGACCACGTCACCTACCCGAACTTTATACATCATGGGACCGGACCTTACGTTGACCATGCCTCTTACCCATGCAGGGCCCTTACCCATGCAGGGCCATTTCTGTGCTTCCAGCACCATGCTACGTCCCTGGAAGTAAACTGTCTCTCTCGCTTAGAGGAGTCGTGTGTTCAACGTTGGCGATACTGATGCCATTTCACAGACACACATTTCCAGGTTCGGGAAGATCAGATTTAACCTGGTGTGGAGTCTCCTCCCCATTACCAATTCAGCTGGAGCTGTACCTGTAGTTGCATGAGGGGTGGTCTGATAATCAAATAGGAACGGGAACAGTTTGGTATCAAGTGAGGCTGGAGGCTGTTTCTTTAAGCCTGCCTTTGCCATTTGAACTGCTGTTTCTGCCAGACCATTGGACAATGGATGGTATGGAGTTGCCATTTAACTTTAGGAAAGACTTGAAATCCCTGCTGGTGAATGATGTCTCATTGTCCATGACCAATACTTTCGGGAATCTGTGTATTGCAAACGATGCTCACAGTCTTTCAGTTGTCATCCCTGAGTTTACTGAATGAGCTCTATGCATGTCCCACTTTGAGTGTGCATCCACAATGACTAAGAACATCGGGCCCATGAAAGGACCTGCATAGTTGATGTGTAACTGGGTCCAGGGTTTACCCGGTCATTCCCACGAATATGAGGGAGCCGTTGGTGGTATTTTTGTCCCTTGTTGGCACTCTGGGCACTGCCCCACCAACACAGCTATGTCAGCATCCAATCCTGACAACCACACATAAACTTCTTGCCAACACCTTCATTTCGGAAACCCCTGGATGACCCTGGTGGAGGTCAGCCAGTATCTGTCGGCGACCTTTGCTTGGGACATTTGCTCCACATAACAATATGCCGTCCTCTATTGTGATCCGGTCTCTCCGGGTCCAAAAAGGCTTCAATTCTGGTTGTGATGGCCCTTTGGTTTCCCCCCATTCACCACCAGCTGTTTCAGTTTGGCCAGGATTCACTGGCCAGCCACGGGGTTAACAGCCCCAATCAGGGAACTCATACTCAATGAGATCCACCTGGCCAACCTCATTCCAACCACTACAAGGTGAGAGAATAAAGATCTGGCAAATAGGGTATAATGTGAGAAGTGTGAAATGATCCGTTTTGGCAGAGAGAATAAAATGGTGCCATGGACAAAGGAGGAATGGGACTGAATTTCAATTACAGCAAACTTTGTTTCATCCAGGGCTCTTGATAAACCGGCAAATATGATATATCTCAAATACTGCGATGTCTGAGTATTTATGCTGTAGATAAAGTATATCAGTGTTGTGTGTACCCCCTGTATTCAGTTTTTATTACATAATATGTATTTTTACATTGGTTTTAGGAGGTGTGTTGATATTTTTACAGAGATTGTTCAAAGGATGTTGATGTCTTGAAGATTTAATTAGGCAAAGATTATACATGCCTTTGATTATCTGGAATATTTGATCAACTGGCACATTCTTGGTCCATAAGTGCTAGTTAACAAACAAGTTGCTGTATTATTGCTTTTTCTCTCTTATGCCTGAGATTAGGATGTATTGTTTGAAGTATTGTTTCCCTTTTACTCTGTCCCTGATTAAAGTAGGCCAAAGCGTGTTTCCTAAAGCTTTTTATTTTAATTGTGTTGCAATCTTACAAATAAGCTCACAGCAAAAACCATTGAAGATGAAATTAAATCAAAACATTCAAAATGTAGGGATAACACACTATGGAGCTGGAGGAACACAGCTGGCCAAGCAGCATCAGAAGAGCAGGAAAGTTGACATTTCAGGTTGGGACGTGTCTTCAGAAAAATGTAACAATTTGATTTGTTCTGAAGAAGGGTCCCGACCCAAAACGTCAATTTTCCTACTGCCTGGCCTGCTGTGTTCCTCCAGCTCCACACTGGGTTGTCTCTGACTCCAGCATCGCCAGTTCTTGCTATCTCTTCAAAATGTAGGGAATTACTTTGTCACGACACTCACACACACACACACACACACACACACACTCACTCACTCACTCACTCACACACACACACACACACACACACACACACTCACACA
>NW_025976109.1:0-7597 GCF_021869965.1 Rhincodon typus | reverse complement strand
CAGCAACTTCTGCTTTGGTTCCTGATTTACAGCATCCGCAATTCTTTCGGTTTTTGTTAAGGTTGAGCCTGTTGATTTTATTCTCATAATCCCGTTGTTCAAGAAAGGAGAAAGGAAGTGGAATCTCTTTGAGGCATTTGATCTCAGTGTGGTATTTGTGGAGTACCGTAAACTGTAGATTGAAGTCAAAGTGCTGAGGATGACAGAGCATCAATATAAAACTCTTCTACCAGATCTTGGGGTGCAGGCTTGCTTGAAGTCATTTGGAATATTGCGAGCAGTATCTAGGGAAGGGTGTGCTGGGGATCCAGAGAAGGTTTATAGCAACGATCCCGGGGATGAAGAGCTTGTCATTTGAGAAGCGGTTGAGGACTTTTGGTCTATACTTGATGAAATTTAGAAGGATGAGGGGAGACCTGATTGAAATTTATAGGATGCTGGGACGCCTGGTTACAATGGAAATGAAGCTGTTTCTATTAGTAGGAGAGACTAGGACCCATGGGGGACAGCCTCAGACTGAAGTGATGACCCTTCGTAACTGAGATGAGAAGGAATTTCATCAGCCAAAGAGTAGTGAATCTGTGGAATTCATTGCGGCAGAGAGCAATGGAGGCCAAGTCATTAAGTGTATTTGAGACATGGATAGATAGGTTCTTGGTTAGTAAGGGGATCAACAATTAAGGGGAGAAGGCAGGACAATGGGGCTGAGAAACATATCAACCATGATTGAATGGTGGAGCAGACTCAATGGGCCAAATGGCCTAATTCTGCTCCCATATCTTATGGTCTTATGGTCTAAGTCAAATGGGATGCAGAAGAACTGGAATAGAGGACTTCATGGCTCACCTCAGTAAAGGGACTCTGTAGGAAACTGGTCTGCTACAGACAGTGAGGGTTACAAGCTCCAAGAAGCATTTGCTTACTCCCTGCAGCATTATCGCAGTGCAGGCTGATTTGTAGACTAAGGGATTCAGTAACATCTTCCAGGGATTCTGCTGGGGTGTATTGGCTTGTAAATAGATCCCTGGAGAGACCCTGAAAACTGGGAATAGGCATTCAGCGAGTAGAGGGAGGATTAGCAGGAAGGTTTCATTCTGCATGGTTCACCCTGATAGCAGGAAGTAGAACTGTAGGCAAGGAGACAGAAAGGGGGGTGGGTGGGAGGGGAGAGCCTGTCAGTGGCCATTTTGGTACAACACTGGACTGGCCTGAGAAATGGTGAGACAAGGCACAGTTGTATCAGGGCAGTCAGCAGAGCGTAGATGCCAGTCAAACGAGATAGCACAGCGTGCAAGAGCAGACTACATCCGAGAGCAGCCAGGTTCCAGGCTGCGTTGACAGTATGGCGAGATGCAGGACCTCCTCCTCTGTCACATTATCAACAGTGTGACACCTTCCTTCTTAGGTATTCTGTCACCAAAGCACACAGCACATCAGATAGGGGGTCCCACGGTTCATGCCCAGTGCACGTGTGCTCAGTGACACATAGCTTGTCCAGAAAATTCACCTCTGACCCTGAGGAGGGAGAAGTAGCCCCTATGAATAGGTCACAGTTATCTGTGCTAAATAAAGAAAATCCAGAACAAGGCAAGCTTCCCCATTCAATTAAGAATGCTGTTGACATAGAAATTGTTTACTTTCAAAGAACTAGTATAGTCATGACAGATCGAACAGCCTCCTCCTCAACTATTAGATTTTATGCTGCTTGGCCTGCTGTGTTCATCCAGCCCTGCACCTTGTTGTTAGATTTTATAGTTAGCCAACATCACTCCTAACAATATTACTTCCTCTCTTGAGGTAACAATGTCCCAATTTTGTTGCCTTTCACAACATTTTAAAGATGACTTTGTCCCTCCTTGTCTCTCTGATGTCCTGAAGGTTGCTGAACCCACCTCACAATGGTGTCCTTGTAGTTCAGGTATCATTTAACCCCCACAGCAGTACTATGACTCTTCATGCATCCTGTATTTGACGTCTGTGCTCATTAGCCTAATGACTCCCTCTGGCTTTCGGTCAGGCTCCAATGGTAAACATCGAACAGCTGCTCGAAAAGACCCATTAATGACATGGCTCCTCACGGATAATCCCCGCCAAAAAGTCTTTGTTTGCTCTCTGTTGGAATGAGCATTTAGTGTTGCCAGGTCAAGGTGGGTCAGCGCATCATGGTGGCTCAGTGGTTAGCACTGCTGCCTCATGACTAGCATTCAATTCTACCCTCGGGTGACTGTCTGTGTGGAGTTTGCACATTCTCCCTGTGTCTGTGTGGGTTTCCTCCCACAGTCCAAAGATGTACCGGTTAGGTGGGTTAGCCATAGAAAATGAAGGGTTACAGGAATTGGGGAGGAGTGGGGAATGCTCTTTGGAGAGTCAGTGTGGACTCAATAGGCCAAATGGCCTGTTTCCACACTAAAGGAACCCTTTGATTTTATAGTATACCATCTGCTCAGAAGATTGCAGTCTCCTGCTCCAGAGACTTCAGCACAATATCTAGACCACCATGCATTACTGAGGGGGGACTGCCCTGTCAGAGGAGCCAGTTTCTCAGGATAAGATGCTAAACAGCATTCAAGAAGTTTGACACCATCCAGAACAGATGTCTCTGAATGAGTAATCTGGAAACCAAGCTAAGGTTCTGTGGACAAGAACTTGAATTCCACTCGTAAAGGTTGGTGAAATTTGGATTACACACATGCACACGCACACACGCGCGCTCACACACACACACATACAAACACACACGCACATGCACACACACGTGTGCGCATGCGGGCATACACACACGCACGTGCGCACACACACACGGACGCGCGCAGACACACACACACGCATAGATAAACAGATAAAATCAGGATTTTAAAACTAGCTAAGTATCAAATGTCATTAAAAATCCAACCAATTCCTCAACACCCTTTAGGGAAGGAAATCTACCATCTTAAACTGGTCTGACCCACACGTGACTCCAGGTCCCTAACAATGTGATTGACTCCTCATTGTGGGAAGGTCAATAAACCTGAACTGGCCATGGATGCTCACATCCAGGAACAATTTTGTTTTAAATATGGCAAACCTTGTTTAACCAGCACATTATGAACCAGCACTTTCCACAAAACAGGAAAAATTGTATACCTGAAGTACTGGAAGTTTATTGTATTATCACAATCTATGTTCAAGCAATCAGTTGAGGGTGCTAGTGTTAATTTAGTTTATTCCTGGGATGAGGGTGTTGCTGGCTAGGCCAGCATTTATTGCCCAGATATGTGTGTGTGTGTGTGTGTGTGTGTGTTAAGAGTCAATCACATTGCTGTGGGTCTGGAGTCACATGTAGGCCAGACCAGGTAAGGATGGCAGTTTCCTTCCCTGAAGGACATTAATGAGCCAGATGGGTTTTTTCCCCCAAGTTGTCAATGGTTTCACGGTCATCATCAGACTCTTAACTTCCAGATTTTCTTTTATTGAAATCAAATCCCACCATGGCCATCTGCAGATTTGAACCCAGGTCCCCAAAATGTTTCCTGGGGGCTCCTGGGTTAACAGTCCAGCAATAATACCACTAGGCCATCACCTCCCAACTCTCTGCCTTTTATTTAAGGTAAAGTTGCATTATTATTTAAGTGATTTACACTGTAAATAAAGTGTAACAATGATGAGTACACCCTCTGCACTATTACTTAGTGAGTGGTTTTACATTGATTATGTGGATCTCTTGGTTGTCCAGCATATTTGATCAACCAGTACACTCCTGGTCCCATAGGTGCCAGTTAATGAAAAGTTTTAGCAATCATAACTCCACCACCGAGGTGAAAATCAGCCCCATCAACTCGATTGACTTCTGTTGCCATTGTTCCTGTGGGAACGCGGCTGCTTCCAGCTATGTAATTTGGGAACAGAGATCTTTCAGTGCGGGAAGTAGTACTGAAGTCACAACATTACAGGGGAGAAAATGTTCCAGTGCTGTGACACGTGGGAAAGTTGGGGGTGTGGGATATATATAAAAAAAAGGCCCATTTGCCTGACACAACACACCCATATCACAGAGCAGGGAGATTAATGCTTACACATGAGAAAATTTGTCACCAATCATTGCACATTTTGACTCATACATAAACAGTTATTTAAGTGTTGCTTTGGAAATCCCTAACATATTCTCTTTGCCAGCCGCATCATTCCCCGTAATCAGAAAAGCATTCTCTAAAGATGATGTATTTTTACAAATGACTTGGTTCCCATGGTTTCGACCATACCCACACAACAGGAAATTCCAGAAACCAGGAATGTCGTCCATTTCTGCCACTGCAGCAAACCCGGCTGGCGACAAATGTTTTAAGGTCACATTTTTTTTTCAGAGAGAGAGAGAGAGAGATGAAGATTCTGAGATTGCTGCCCAGTACGGTCTACAGGATGGGACATCCAACAAACCAAGTTTACTTCCACGTGGCTTTCCCCCTGTGAAGTAGTTACCTGAATGTAAAGTCATGCTGGGACATTGGCACAAGAGGTGGAATTTCATGCCCTCATCGCCACCATGAATTCAAGGGTATTGGGGGAGGGGGGTTGGAGGGGAAGTGTTGGGAGCTGGGGCAGAGCATTCAACCAAGCCAGGAGATCCCACAATATTCCTGATTAAGTCTGGGCATCCAGCTCAAAGGTGGCATTCCGGGCCTGAATTGATGCTTTTAGTTGGGGCCCACTTAAGCGTCTCTTCAAAGCCCCCACTCCCCACTGTATTCAACCAGGTGGCGGCTGGCTATGTTTGAAGCTCAAAATATAAACCCTTCCCCCTACATTGTATTCACTTGGGCAGTGCATTGGCTCAGTGGTTACCACTACTGCCTCACAGCACCGGGGACCCGGGTTCGTTCCCACCCTTGGGTGGCTATCTGTGTGGAGTCTGCACATTCATCGTAGAATCCCTACAGTGTGGAAGCAGGCCAATCAGTGTACACTGTCCCTCTGAAGAGGCCCCTGGCCAATTTCCCATGGCCAATCCCCCTAACCTGCACATCTTTGGACTTGGGAGAAAAGCAGAGCACATGGAGGAAACCCATGCAGAGAGAAAACTGTCTACCCTATCTGTGCCCCTCAGTATCTTCTACATGTCAATCATGTCCCCTCTCAATTTTCTCCACTCTAAGGAAAACAAGCCCAGTCTGTCCAATCTCTCTCTCTTCATAAGTGAAATTCTCCAGGCCAGGTAACATCCTGATAAATCCCCTCAGCCCTGTTACAACGTCCATCCTATAATAAGACCATAAGACATAGGAGCAGAAATTAGGCCATTAAGTCTGCTCCACCAATCATGGCTGATAAGTTCCTCAACCCCATTCTCCTGCTTTCTCCCCGTAACCCTTGATCCCCTTGACCCCCTTGACAATCAAAATAATATGGATGAGTTTGTAGCAATCTTGTAGGTATTGAGGACTGATGGGGGCAGGTGGCATTTTGTTTAACAAAAGCAGCTTCCTGTATAAATCTTCCTCGTTGGTGACATAGGTTTATGAACACAATGCACTTAGTCCTGGTGACAGCAGCTTTGAACTTTGTGAACTAATTTGGCAGCCAGGAGAGGAAGACATCTCTTTGGATACAGTTCCAGGAAACCATTTGGAAAGGTAGACTACCCCCTTCAGAGAGATAATCCCTTTGGGATTGTTAAAAGTAGACATGAGTGAGTGTTAAAAAGTGCATAAATTCACTGGAACACTGAAGTTCATCTGAACTGCTCAGTAGTTTGACTAATTATATCCAAGGAGTTAAGTTGACAGTCGACATGTTTGTGGAAACATTTTTTACCTTTTTTACCTCAAAGAAACAATTGCCAATTTCACAAAGTGAGCTCACAGTGGCTCAGTGATTAGCACTGCTGCCTCACAGCGCTAGGGACCTGGGTTCAATTCCACCCTTGGGCAACTATCTGTATGGATTATGCACATTCTCCCCGTGTCTGTGTGGGTTTCCTCTGGGTGATCTGGTTTCCTCCCACAGTCCAAGAATGCGCAGGCTAGGTGGATTGGCCATGTTAAATTACCTGTAGTGTTCAGGGATGTGTAGATTAGGCGAGTTATAGGGGGATGGGTCTGGGTGAAATGCTCCGATGGTCGGTGTGGACTTGTTGGGCCGAAGGGCCTGTTTCCACACTGTAGGGATTCTATGAAAGTAGCCTGTTCCAGATAAAAGTTCTTGTACCTGTTAAGTATGGCACATCATACATGTCAGCGCAAAGAAATGTTGCAGCAAAATCAGTCTGAAGAATTGAGAATGTAAGACTCACTTTTAGATGTTATTTTGTTTTCTTTTACGATATTATCTATTTGGTTGCTGACGACTAAGACACCTCTACATATTAAAACTGTGTTGACACAACGGCCTAGAAATTTGGTGCAGGCCCATTTTTGTTATTTTACGCAGAGTGGGTGCACATGCTCATTAGCTCCTGGCAAGACATGATCTGCCATTTTGGTAAAACTGCAAGAGGAAGGCCTAAATTTAGCCCCCACATTGAGAGCTCTGAGTTGGGTCATCTCCTGGCTTTGCAAAGAAAGGTGCCTGGAAGTCGAAGTATTCATTCCAGGGTGGTCTGGTTGTCTGGAGTTGGACTGACCATCCCCAGAGCGAGCATGGAGGCTGCTGGGTGGGGAGGAATTCCAAAAACAAGGTCATCCATGGTCTTACCAAATGGTAGAAAAGGCTGGACAGGTTGAATGGTCTTCTCCTGCTCCTAATGTGTACATTCATAGGGAAAGGGAAGGCTTCAGAGGGCATTGCTAAGGTGATGGATAATATTAAAACCAAGCCATCAGTGGTCAATGGACTGATGGCAGCCAATAGGCACAGACCTATGTTTCTCTTTCTCTCCTGCGTAGATTTCTGAGGCCTGTGAGTGGCTGCCACTTCTAAAGCCAGGGTCGATAGTGTCGGCTCGCCGATAGGTGAGCACAGATTGTGGTGACAGCTGTACAGTTTACAGAGAACATTGGAGGTGAGTTAGGATAGAGGGAGCAGAGGTTTAAATGCCATAAAGTCTATGGAGGGCTAGTTGAGAGAATATTGGAAGAGGGCATCAGAAGATCAAAGACCTTTGTATTTTAACCAAAAAAATTCTCTTTATAAGAGAGCGATTTGTTTCAGAACTCAGTTCATTTAAAGCACTGATTGATCTCTACATTGCATCGTAAGACAATCTCATACTAAACACACACACACAGATGCACATACAAACAGAGACACACACATGCACAGTCAAGCATGCTCATACACACACGCACATACACACACACAAACACTCACACACACACACACTCACACTCGCACACACACACATACACACACACACACATACACATTCACACACACATACACACACACTCACACACACACACACGTATACACACACACACACACACTCACACACACAAACACGTATATACACATGCACACGCACGCACAAACTCACACACACACACACACATACACACACACTCACACACACACACACACACATGCACACACACTCACACACACACACACACGTATACACACATACACACACACACACGTATACACACACACACGTATACACACACGCACATACACACACACA
>NW_025976108.1:0-7597 GCF_021869965.1 Rhincodon typus | reverse complement strand
CTTGGATTCTCCAGCATCTGCAGTTCCTACTATCTCTAAAAGCCTTTTAGGTTTGATTAAACTCAGAATCGCTCTGAGGATGAGTGTGTTTAAACCTGTTTCACAGAATGGATATATCCAAGTTTTTCAATTAAGTAAAGAAAAGTAATGACATTGAATAAAAGCAGTGGATTCAGTCGATTCACAGTAGAATCTCAGCTCACTGTTTCTGAGGAATGGTCACCGGACCTAAAATGTTAACTTTGATTTCTCTCCACAGATGTTGCCAGACCTGCGGAGCTTTTCCAGTAATTTCTGTTTTTGTTTCATTGTTTCTGGTTGTCTGATTTCTACTAACCGAAGTTTGCTTTCTGTTTACAGTCTTCTTTTGTGCACCGAATGACTAAAAGTCCCCACTTATTAACCTTTGCATGTTCAGAAGCATCCTGAATTTCAGAGACAAAACAACTGCAGATGCTGGAAACGAAGGTAGACTCAGTCCTGAAGAAGGGTAATACCCAAAACATTGACTTCTTTCCTCCAGATGCTGTCTGGCTTGCTATGTTCTTCCAGCCTCCTGTTTGTCTATCCTGACTTTTAATTGGCTTGCCAACGCATGGATGGAACACGAATAATTTCAGATTGGTCAGGTAGTGTCCATCCAATTTATGATTATTCTCTGTGCAAGTGTTCTCCTATCACTTTCTATTTTCTCCTGATTTGTTTCTTAAAACGTCAATTATATCCCTTTTATGACAGCTTACTAACTCCATAGATCTGTATGAAGATAATGTGGCACCAGCAAAGCAATTTACATTGTCTGCTTACAGTATGCAATGTCACCTCCTAGTGATTTAACAGCATCCCAGAAGTCTAACTGATAAATTTAAGTGTTCTGGGGAATCTCAAAGCTTATCAATATCTTTTAACTAAAATCACTGTGTGTGACTCCGCAATGTCTGAAATAAGTTAACTAAAAATAGCAAGAGTACAAATTGCGCCGACATTTGAAAGCTATGCAGCCTGCATTATGAAAAGTCAATATATAGAACTAGCCCTAATTTAAAACTGAAGTGTGTAAGATGCGATGTTATACATTCAATCTATATGCATCAAAACTATTACAAAACCAATTGTAAAATCTCATTCCAAAGGTGTTTTTGTTTAATATATATAAAGCCGTTAAATGCACAATAAGTAAAAAGAAATTTTCTCCTTAAAGTACTAAGTTAAACTAAGCTAATTTCAAATTAAGATAAACACAGAGAATGCAGGAGAAACTCAGCAGGTCTAGCAGTATTTGTGGGGACAGAAACAGTTAATGTTTTGAGTCTGGGATGACTCTTCTTTGGAACTGAAGTTCTGAGGGTTCTGGATTTTGAGGAAGAGTCATTCTGAACAGTCATCAATAGAAAAGGAGCACATTATTTAATTGAAGAAGACTGTGAATTCGAGGTAGGAGAACGTTGTCTTATGAGGAAATGTTGAGCAGGTTTGGGCCTCTTATTGAAATATATAAGATCCTGAAAGGTTTGACAGATTAAATGCTAGGAGGATGCTTCCTCTTGTGTGGGCAGTTTAGAACTGATGGGCAGTGTTTCAAAATAAGGGGTCTCCCATTTAAGATGGTGATAAAAAGTAATTTCTTCATTCCAAGTGTCGTTAGTCTTTGAACTTCTCTTCCACGGTGTGCAATGGAGGCTGATCCATTGAATGTAGTCAAAACTGCATTGAACAGATTTTGATCTACAAGGAAGGCAGTTATTGTGGGGATCAGGTAGTAAAGTAGAAATAAGGCCTCAATCAGATCAACAATGAATGACAGAACAGGTTAGGTAGGTCAAAAAGACTACTCTTGCTCATATTTATAGTGATCTTATGTGACTACCAAAGACTGAACAAGCGGATAATCATCACATTCTCCAAAGGACCATCTTGGAACTTGTTGGTTGACAATGTGTTCTGTTACAAGTTTTGTTTCACACGTGCAATGGAATTTGAAATAAAATAAAACTTAAGAATTTTAATTTTCCTTTGTTGTGTTAGGAGGAATTCTAAATCTCACCCTTGTTCACACCATTTTCCCAATGATGAAATCATTTAATCCTTGTTCTAGGCTTGGACATTCTCAAAAGCTGCTTGTGGTTATCTGAGCGAGAACATGCTCCAGCATTGCTCTGATCCCTCGGGGTATGTGTCCATATTTTAGTTCACAGAACCTCTGCTTCAAAGAGCATTTTTTAAAAATAGGGAATGATGGAACATTTTCTTCGAGCAATACTCAGAGGATTTTCTTTTCAGTTTGCTGTTTACGTGATGTCTACTTTAAAATAGAACACTCCTTTCAGAAATGAAGCAAGATAATGAAAGAAGCTGGTATTTGGAGGAATCAGTTTTAAGCATGTTTTTGAGATTGCAGACTGTAAACAGTCAGCAGACACTATGGGCTAAAAATATCTGACTTTCTATCAACAATATTTTATGTTAAACAATTTATCCCTTTCTCCCAATTAAGACTTTTCCAATATTGGACCATTTCTTAATTTAGACCATCATACTAACATGTCTCAACTTCTAACAACTCTTTCCAGTTGCTATTTGACACTTCCTCTTGTCTGTGCTGACTATGGCCATTCTCATGTCTGAAACTGTGCCCTCTTCTCTTTATGCTTTGGCATTTTAGGAAGTGCTGTTTCTCAATTCAGTTAAAAGCCTTATATAACTTCATATAGTTTCAAGGCTGAAGGGGCAGCTTTACCAATTTATTTCTCACATCTCAATTGTTGCCAAGCATCAGCTATACTGTTCTCATCTGTACTTTCAGGACTTGCATGGTCTGTTATGTTGCACAATTAAGAACTAAGCCATTACTTCTTGATTAAACCCTTGTACAGATTCAACATGATTTTGAGAGATTTAAACTTGACAACTACCATTTTCTGAACTTTTTTAATGGCTTCCCAGCAACTTATAGCATGTCAGATATAATCTGAAAGAGTTTTCTTCAAAATTCACCATTTGAAAATTCTGCCTGAGGTAGAGCGGAGTCCCGTTCTTGCTTCTAATGTAAAGTACCATTTGGAATTTATTACTTTTAATCATTACAAGTGCACACTTCATTGAACTCACTTTGGCATATTATTTCCCCTTAGATTCCATCGTTCTCCTAGCTAGGTATATTACATATATTTGACTGGCTCACACTGAGATGACCTTCTCCTCTCCTGCTAATATGACCCTTTATGGCTTTAGCTCGAAGTCCCCATTTCCTTCCTAGCCCAATAGGATTGAGTTCCATCAGCTCTCAGGCACTTCTTCCTTCCTGTTCTGGTGCTGTGGCAATAATGCCATCAAGTGTCTGTGGTCCCACTGGAAACCTGCCAGCCACAGTTAATCACCCCCGACCGTACAAATATGCAACCATCTCAGCATGGTGCAATGGGAGTGTCACTACTAAAAGGAATCCCCTCCTGAAATGTTACGAGGTTTTGGACAGGGCACTGTCAAGGTAGGAACCTGTGATCTAGTGCTCCTTCTGAGGAACTGTGTACTGTTTTACCATCGTTTGGTAGACTGGGGTGTGTGATTTAGGATTATCAACCCACACATTTTAATGAGTGGAAAATCTAAATGGTGTCCACCCCAGCCTTTCGAAATGCTCAGATAGAATCTTAGAGTCCCTATAGTGTGGAAACAGGCCCTTTGGCCCAACAAGTCCACACCGACCCTCAGAGCATCCCACCCAGACCCATCCCCCTATAACCCACCTAATCTACACATCCCTGAACACTATGGGTAGTTTAGCATGGCCAATCCACCCAGCCTGCACACCTTTAGGACTGTGGGAGGAAACTGGAGCATCCGGAGGAAACTCTTGCAGACACGGGGAGAATGTGCAAACTCCACACAGACAGTCGCCCGAGGCTGGAATCGAACCCAGGTTCCTGGTGCTGTGAGGCAGCAGTGCTAACCACTGACCACTGATGTCAAAGCCAGTAAGAATTGGGGGGGTTTTATAATATGTGGGCTGTAGAAATTTAAATCCCAAGTGGTGAAGGTGAAAATTACATCGCACGTAATTCATTAAAAGCAGAATGGAGGCTGTTGCCTTATCATTTTGGTGAAAGTTCAGCCAGAACAGAGGTTATTTACTCTCCCAAGGAGCATTCTCTCTTTCTTTGCTGCTTGAAAATATTCTGAATTGGCTGCAAATTGACAGTAACAGAAACAAAAAGTTTGCATTTGTATAGTGCCATTCATGACCATTGGATGTGCCAAAATTCATTGCAACAAATGAAGGAGTACAGCAAAAAGTGTATAATATTGCCACACCAAGGCACCATCTTAGGTACAGGTACCTAGGTACAGAATCAAAAAAAAGGTAAAAAGAAAGAACAAAGTTAATAGTTAAACATTACAATAATTCTTAATATTAAGAAGAAAAATAAAGAAATAAAGGTAAAAGTCAAACATGACAGTCTTTCAAAAGTGCTTGGCCATGCTGGAACAGCATTTCCTACAGGGCCTCAATCTTCTCCTCTTTGTCATGCTTTCCCAGCACAGTCCATTCCAGGAGTCCCCATTCTGGGCCTACTATGCCAGTGCCGAATCAACTGCCACTCCTGTTGATCCACCCAGAGTATCAATTCGCTTGGAGGGGAACTTACAGCTAATCCTGTTCCATGTATCAGCTGCCCTTGTCCTTCTAGATGGTCACGGGCTTTGCAAGTGCTTAAGGAGATTTGATGAATTTCTGCAGTGAATTTTATAGATGGTACACACTGCTACTAACATGATTTGGGCTGGAAGGAGTGAGCACTTTTAGATGTGGTGCCAATCAAGCATGCTGCTTTGTCCTAGATAGTGTCAAGCTTCTTGAGTGTTGTTTGATCTGAATTCATCCTGACAAGTAGAAAATATTCCATCGCACTCCTGACATGAGCCGAGTAGATGGTGGACAGGCTTCGGGATGTCAGGAGGTGAGTTACTCACTGCATAATTCCTAACCTCTGACCTTTTTTGTAGCCAAAATTTACATTGCTAATCTTGTTCAGTTTCTCGTCAATGGTAACTCCAAGGAAGCTAAAAGTGTTTGAGGAGCAACTCCTATCCAGGATACTGGGGACAGCTTCCCTGTTCTTCTTTGAAAGGCTGTGTGGGATCTTTTATGTTTACTTTAAAGGGCAGATGGATCTCATTTTAATGTCTCAACCAAAAGATAGCATGGCTGACTGTGCAGCGCTCCCTCAGTACTGCACTAACGTGTCAGTTTGTGGTGTTTGTGCTTGAGACCCAGAGTTGAGGTCGTTGCCACTGAGCCACAGCTGGCAGCTAAAAACAAAAGAGCAATCACTTCAACTAGTTTGGAAAGTTGAAAATACAACGTTGCTGTTGTAAAGATATTCCTGTATGATTGGGTTTCTACTACTGAAGGGGGGAGAAGCATTTACTTTGCACAATACATTAAAACATGTAGAGAAATACTGACAGCAAAACTGCTCCTCACCTCACTGAGCATGTATGTAAAAAATAACATAGAGGTGTGATTGTAAGATGCAATGTGATCTGTGATTACAGAGTTGAGATCTTGCAAGCTGGTGAGTTTATGACAGTTAATTCTGGTGAGATGAGCCGTGGCTGGCTTTATCAAGCTTCAAATAGAAATGAACCTGATGAAAGTCGGTCACCTAGCATCTCCTCTGATTTAATAATAATTTTGAGAGTACTCAGGCTCATGCACTCTAACCTTAATGAGACAATTCACATAATGATAATGGAGGTGTGTGACAAGCAAGCATTCAATTTATTTTGACATTTGATCTTTATAAAAAGATGAGTAAAAATGTGAAACCTTTCAGACTACTATTTGCCTGCCCGTGTTGGGTAGTGACAGCAGTTGATGTTTACTGCTCTGTATCTTTAATTTGCAGATCTATTTCATATTGCTTTTGTTAATGGTGTATAAAATGAGAAGTAACGATTTTGCTCAACTGTACAGAGAGGTGGTTAATGTGTTCTGCAGGCAGGAGCTATTTTGGGTCATGGGTTATGTGGAGACATTTTACAGGAACATTTATTGTTGGATTATTTTACCACATGTGAGGTTGGATTACTTCCTAAAATGCAAGGGAAAATGGCCATTCTACTTGACTTTGTGAAATGCTGAATTCTGGGCAATTGAGCACACTGAGGCCTTGGCTGCATTAACGGACCATCAGAAAAATAAAGTTGGATTAATCTAAGAAGGTTTGTCTAGAGTTAATAAATTTCTTCACAGTCTAAATGTAGCTAGATTCTCTTTTTCCGAGAGTTTTTTTCTCTTGTCCTGAGCGATTAAGGAGATAACACCCGGAGCAGGTGATTCTCTTCAGCAGACAGATCAGAGATTTCTAAGAATAATGTCGCAATCATTTATATTCCTCCTTCACCTGAGTTGGACATGTATTTTACTAGCTTATTAGTGCTTGTAATATCTTGGCTGAGGGAAGACTCCACAGTCAATCATTCAGGGAATAGCACAGCATGTTGGACCCAACACCATGATGTTATATTCCAGATCTTTTTGTTTCTCTTCGTGTTTCTCCTGTCTGCGTGAAGCGCAGCAAAGTCAGCAACCAACCTTGCCAATAAGACCATTATTCATGCATTTGTGGTGTTTAGAAATTCACAAAACTTTTCTGGGCAAGAAAGCTTCAGCACTTGGCTGCTTTTCTATAAATAACGTATGATTGATTGTCCATCATCTAAACAGTTTGCACAGGCCATACGAACCAGATAATAGATGTCATTACAGCATGGCATTAAACAATGAACATGGATAGACAGTGGGAAGACAGCTAAGTTAGATCTGTCTCCAAATATTCTGCCTCAACCATGCTTGCTGCTTTAGCTCCTCCAATCACAGGTTTCCTCCCTTATATTCCTGCTTCAGAGAGAGAATCTATGATTGGAGGAGCAAAAAGGCTGGGAGGAAGAGGAGCTGCGTTTAGAGCTTGAGAATTAGTCATTCTGGCCAGTTCCACTACTGCCATGCAGGAGACTTGCTATCCCAGAGGACTACTGTGAATCAGACACTGAGCATATTCACGACAGAGATCAATGGATGGCTCGCTATTAAAAACATCAAGGAATATGGGGGGGGGTGTGAGAAAATGACATTGAGGTAGCAGATCAAAGAAGGTTAAAGAGGCTGAATGTCTACTCCTACTCCTGTTTCTTTATGTTCCCATCAACAAGGAGAAAAGAGGGGTAGTGGTCAGAGATCCAGTCGTGATGCAGGGATTACAGATTAGATCAAAATATGTTTTTGGGCCAGTGATTCATGATCCCTTGATCCAATATTCCTCTGAAAATTTCCCTGTATGAAAACAATCTTACTTCCCAATTTCTGTTAAGGAACAAAAGGTATATATTTATCCAATTTTTATCTGAAGATAAATTTCCCAAAGAAGATTTCCAATGCTTCATCTCTGCTGTTTTCTCTGTAAGGGTCTTCAAGTTGAAGGAATGGAACCTTTTCATATGGCTAATTGGCATCAAACTTAATGGCCCAATGTATCTCCTGCTGAGATCAGAGAACCCAGGACAGTCAGGAAACAAAAATAACATTCCCTCTATC
>NW_025976107.1:0-7597 GCF_021869965.1 Rhincodon typus | reverse complement strand
CAGCATCCACAGTTCTTTTGGTTTTTACTGTATTTAAACATTTGATTCGTGCAGATTTAAAATGGGATGAGTTTTGATTTACTGGAGCATGTTGCCTCTGATGTGAGCAAACATCGACCTGAATGTTCCAATGACCAGTCATTATTCCAGCGTAGATGAGAGTTGGGGTAAGGGCCCTGCGGAATCCTCATCACAGCAGACTCTGAAGGAATTGCTGGGAAAATTGAATTGACTCCTGGACGATTGTTCTTCACCTGGGACCCTCCAGAAGTCTCATATTAACTAAAGTGATTACATAGGAAAAGGTAGACTATTAAACACAGCATCCAACTCCTGAGTAACTACTAGCTAACCCTGAACTTGCCACACACACACACACCTACATGTCACCCAGACCCTCCAACACTCCCCAGACCCAGAGACATCACCCTCCTTCCCCCACCCCCAACTCTGAACCTGGGCCCCAGCAATCCCCAGGATCCAAGACCCTGCTCTGCAGCTGGAACTGACCCCCTTATCCTACTGCTGGACTTGACATCCTCCCTTCCCCGGGCAGCACCCACCCTCCCCAGGACCCAACACACATGACCACCACTAGATATAACTTCCCGTAGACCTGCCTAGACGTTACAACTCCACCTCACCCCCACCTTTGGGCCATATCCTTTCCCTGCCCCCTCCAGAACCAATATCTCCAACCACCTTTACCTGTCTCAAAAATCGCTCACCTAGTGCTCTTGTCATGTTGTGCTTAGTACTTTACCTTTCCTCAATTGGAACCCTATCTACCTGGTACCCTATCTCCCAGCACCCAACCAACCTGGTGCCCTGTGAACTTGGCACCCTGCCTCTCTGCCACTCGGCCCCAGATCCCACCCAGCACCCTGAGCTCACACTTACCTTACCGTACATACATTTTTACGGCTGCTGTCAAAGTGGCTGTCTGTAATTCTGGATCTTTAAATGTGATCGAAAAAGGGAGTATGGTTTGTCTTACTTTGACTGTTCTGTGCCACAACTCAAAGAATCACAGAATCTGTGCAGCACAAACGGAAACCCTTCGTGCCATGAATGGCTCTTCAAACAGCCATCAAGACCTGATTTTAATTTCCTACCTTTCCGCTCTTGCTCACCATTTCTATCCAGATAATTTTCTCTCTTGAATATCCCAGTTGAATCTGCCTCCATCAAATTTCCACGCTACGCATTTCATGCCTTCATGACTCATTGTGTGAAAAAGTTTTTTCTGATATCACTCTTGTTTTTTTTTTTGCACATTTCTTTAAATAGAGTCATAAAGTCATTGAATTATACAACACGGAAACAGCTCTTCGGTCCAGTTCATCCCCGCCGACCAGACATCACAATCTGATCTAGTCCCATATTCCAGTATTTGACTCATATCCCTCTAAACACTTCTTATTCATATTCTCATCCAGAGCCCTTTAAATGTTGTAATTGTACCCACCTCCACCATCTCCTTGGCTAGTCATCCATGCCCCTCATCATTTTTCAAACCTCTATAAGGTCACCCCTCAGCCGCTGACGCTCCAGGGAAAAATACCTCAGCCTATTCAGCCTTGTCTTATAAGTCAAACTCTCCAGTTCTGGCAATATCCTTGTGAATCTTTTCTGCACCCTCTCGAGTTTAACAGCGTCCTTCCTATAGAAAGGCAGTCAGAATTGTACACGGTATTCCAAAAGAGGCCTCACCAATGTTGCGTGCAGCTACAACATGATGCCACAACTCCTATACTCAATGTTCTCACCAATGAAGGCAAGTGTGCCAAATGCCATCTTCATCACCCTGTCTGCCCTAGACTCCACTTTCAAAGAACTATTGCACCTGCACCCCTAGGTCTCTATGTTCGGCAACATGCCCCAGAGCCCTGCCATTAACTGTATAAGTCCTGCCCTGATTTGCCTTACCAAAATTCAACACCTCACATTTATCTAAATTAAACTCCTTCTGCTGCTCCTCAGCCAGTCAGCCCATCTGATCAAGGTCACTTTGTACTCTGAGAAAATCTTCTTGACTGTTCACGAACCACATTCTTGTTCTTTTTGTGACTGGGAAACAGCTTCTCCCTATCTATTCTCTCCAGTCTGTTCATGACTTTGAAAACCTCTACCAAATCTGCTTTCATCCTTCTTCTCTCCAAGGAGAACAGTCCCAACTTCCTCAACTTATCCTCATAAATGAAATTCCTCATTCTCGGAATCACTCTTGTAAATCTCTTCCGCACTCTCTCCAATGCATTCACATCATTCCTATAATATGGCACTCTCTACTGTGCACAATATTCCAGCTGAAGTCTAATAAGTGTTTTATACAGGTTCAACATCACCACCTTGCTCTTGTACTCTATGCCCTTAATAATAAAGCCGAGGATACTGTATCCTTTAACTGTCCTGCCACCTATGGTGATCTGTGCATATATACACACAGGTTTCTCTGCTCGTGTATCCCCTTTAGAAATGTACCCTCTGTTTTATATTGTCTTTCAATGTTCTCATGACTAAAGTGTATCATGTCATACTTTACTCTGCATTGAACCTCATCTATCACCTATCTGCCTACTCCACCGACTTGTCAATATTCTTTTGGAGCTCCACACTGTCCTGATCACAGTTTACAATTCTTCCAGAGTTCAATGTCGTCTGCAAGCTTGGACATTTTCCCTTGTACACCTCAATGCAGATCATGATATTAGGAAAAACAAGGGTCCCAATATTGACCCCTGGGGAACTCCACTGCAAACCATCCTCAAGCACAAAAAATATACTTTTGTTGTTACTCTCTGTTTTCTATCACTCAGCCGATTTGATTCCACTTTGCGACTGTCCTTTTACACCATGACCTATAACTTTCCTCACAAGAGACCCCTCAGAATGGAAGTACAGCTCCACATTTCTGAAGGAGACCTGATCAGAATCTCCTGTTGGGAATCTGTAAAAAGAAGGAACGGAGTGACAATCTTTGTGAAATTGTCACTCATCAGAAAATCCTGCCCATTTCCTCCATTTATATTCCCATTTGATGTTACATGTAAAATACATCTTAACTTTTCCAAGTTGTACGATTGAGTCTAAAGTGCATATTTGGATGAGAATTTCTGTTGAATGATGCTTTTAGCTTGCCTACAGATGTCTGCCTTCATTTCCGATGGGAAGATGCAGTGCTAGCATTTCCTACAGATTGTGTCCACTGAGGGTATAAGTGCTGGTTTCATTCAACAAAACAATGGTGATGTGTCACTATTCTAACTTTTCACAGCACAATATACACTGTGAATTGGCTAAAATAATGTCAGAATCTCCAAATATTGAAAGACAGTGTGTTCATAGTCTAGTTACAAGCACAAAGGTGTGAGCCAGCAAACTAGGGAAATGAAGTAGTGCTACTTAAAGGAACTGATACTAATGCCAATTTCATGTTTGCTACTATTCTTGGAGCGACCCGTTGCTTTGTGTCTCCAAGTATTCTGCAGCGCTTTTGGAGGTGATTTGTTGAGCTCCAGGATTTGTCGGAGCATCTGTATGGAGATGGCATTGGAATAGGTTCACACAAGGGTTGCTGGAGTTGGAGGGACAGCATTTCCTATGCCTCTGGGACTGCAGCATGATAGGAAGATGAAGCAGAAGTTACAGACAGAGCCAGTTTTGCACTTTCCCCTCTGCCAAGTCATTGATTGTGATCCATGATTGTGATAGGAGTCTGAGTGCCAAGTCCCTCAGTGTGCTTGTCCATCAAATCCTCAACTGAGCCCTGTCCAGCATGTGCCAGGATGAGAAAGTGTATGGAGTTCAGGAGGATGCCAAGGCAGGAGCATGCTGCATCCCTCAACGCTGTCAGCAATGCTTGATCCTACAGCTTCCATCAAAGTGGACAATATGATGGTGAGAGCCATCTCTACTGTAAGGCCTGGCAGATACAGGTTTCCTTGCTCCTAATCTCTTTGCTGCTCTCTATTCTGCCACCTTGCTCTGTGAGATGGAGAGGAGACTGCGGTGCAGCACTGTGTGTTTTGTTTATGTTTCTGCCACGCTCAATGGATCTCAAGGCATGGAGCGATGAGTATGCAGTTGGTAGAAGTGTGAGATGGATTGTGGCCAGAGACCTTCATGTTCAGGAGCTGGCTGAGTGATAGGGTTGTAGCCGATAGAGCAGAATGAGAGCTGGAGCAGTGAGCTGTAATGTGCTGTAGACTGTCCTCAAGACTTCTTGTAGAACTGCTGCCAGGTCCTCCTGAGCACACTCTGGAGTTTGACCTTCTCGACAAGCTACCCCTACTCTTTTCTGAGTATTGTCCTTGAGGATCTCTTCACCCACCACAGGACCAAAGCACTTTAACCCTGTAACCCACTAATGCCTCCATGCCATGTGGATCCTTCAGTTTGTTCAGATTCTACATTACAGTGCACCCATCTGCTTTTCTATGAAAAGACAGGTTGAATTTGAGAAACACTGGTTGACCGGGCCATTTGATTGGCAAACAATGCTGCTGGGTCCTCCTTACTGGTAGTTTTTAACTGATTCTAAGATCTGTGGAAGTAACCAGTTTAATAAGACAGCTCACCACCACCTTCTCAAGGGCAACGAGGGAAGGGCAATAAATGCTGACCTAGCCAGAGCCACAATCATTCAGTTGGGGTGGAAATACAAATTTTGAGCTACTCACCTCAAAATGAATGGCTTTGGCACATTAAGAATCCTAACTTCCCTACTAGAAAATTGGGATAACCCAATTTTTAACCAATTGGGAAATTGATGTTGGACTTAAAGTTTTGACACATCCAGAGAATATTCTGAGGAAGGGTCACTGGACCCGAAACATTAACTCTGATTGTTTTCTTCGCAGATGCTGCCAGACCTGCTGAACTTTTCCAGCAATTTCTGTTTTTGTTCCTGATTTACAGCATCTGCAGTTCTTTTGGTTTTTACAAAGCATACGTCCTGTTCGCCTCCATCATATTCAGAAACAAAGGATGAATTCATTTTTCACTGAATAATGCAGATTTTGTTTAACCACGTTATGAAACCGATTGTGAGAAATCTACAAGTGAACTAGTGGGTAGAAAGGTAACAAGCCATACACAGTTGGGCAGGTTGGTATAGAAAACATGTAAACATGCTAAAATCAAGTTTTCCATTGAAGGAATGAAGTACGGCAAATAGTGGCGTGCAGTAATGAGGGAGTCGCCCGAGGAGTATAGGCGTGTTTATGGTTGGCTTTAGCTCGCTTTTTAGTTATGCAACTGTTCACCTTTCTTTATAGATCCCACACCTTTGGAGGCCTCCATCCCTTGTTCAGGTTGATGGCAGATACCTTTCAGTGTTGTCACAAGTCCTTGTAGATTTCATCAACTAGCTACAAGCTGGACCAAATCTTTCAGCTGCTTTTCCTTCACAGAAGATGAAATGATACAGAGAGCCACTTCCATTTCACATGGTAATGGTGAAGTTTTAAATTTTTCTATCAACTTTATTTTCTTTGGCTCTTCGAACTCGTCGAGTTGCAACATGAAATCTTCAAGTGTCCAAGTCTGTTCCAAACTTGAAAAGTTTACTTGAAAGGAAAGAATCATCCATTATATTTTTTTTAATGTCAACTCTGATCTTGTAAGATAAACACTGACTTGTTTGAATTGGCTTGATGAGTTGCATTTAGATTGGAATTATTACCAGCTTCTCAATCAGGATTTTCCACTTATTTTCCAATTAGATTCCAGTTCCTAAAATTAAAAGTTATATCCTGAAATAACTGCACAGAGGCAGGTATGCCATCACCAAGTCAGCCTTTATTTACATGTGCACAGTATGTGGCCTCTGACCAGACAGCTCAGAGCCTGTCCCTAGAATGAAGAGACTCTCTAAATCTCCTGTTTTTATCTGTCAAGCAGGACTCCCTTATTGGCCCAAGTTAACAACCCCAATCAAGGATCTCATAGTCAATAAGATCCACCTGGCCTTTGCTCCAATCACTACATATTCCAGACTGCGTGAACCATGAATCAGATTTTTTTTGTGACAGCATATTTGTCAGGAGAATGTTTTATGTTGGACAATGTGCCATGTACGGCTCATATTTTATAGCCTGTTAAAGGTTTTAAGAAACGATCACCATCATTTTCAAAATGAAAATCGTCTTTTTTGTTTGAGCAAATCATTGATACTTTTTTACAAAGTTATACGCACTTCCTAATGAAAACAGGTAGATCTTTATCTTCATATCACTCATTCTGCAGCAAACCTTTCTAGATGTTACCTGAGTTTCACTCCATTGGAGCCAATACCCCATCCAGCCAAAATACCTTTAGAAAGTTGCAGATAGACATTTACAGGATTCATTTAAATGCTTCATTCAAAACAAATCACTGAATTTCCAAATTCAGATATGATGCTTTCCTGCAGATAATATAAGGAATTGAGAATTGTTAATGTTGACATATCACTTTGCAGGCCTAAACTTTTCAGCCTTGAATAAAGTTATCAACAGAAGGCAAGGCAGAATGAGATTGGACACAGGTCAAAATTAATGCCATACTGATGTGGATGCTCACTGATACAAATGTTTCAGAGTGTCAATCAAACTTTAATAAACACTTGTGAAGAATATTTTTGAAGATTATAACAATTTTATTCATAAGCAAATTAGCATTTGCCACCAATGAGTAAAATGATAATAATTAACGCTTATTAGTTTTCCACTACCAGCATCAGTTATCTCTACCTAATGAGAGAGCAGCCATATGGTCTAATAGGTCTTTGGTGGCTGCACCTTTAATAGCTCTGCACTAATTATAGCCACATTGTGTGGGAAATGAAGAATCAATCAGCTTGGTTGCAGAATATTTTGTAAGTTGCCAGCGACTTAATAAGTATCAGTTAATGAGGAAAATATCATGTGACATTAATCCCTATTTGAAGCTTGAGTGCTTTCTGAGCTTTAAATGATGATGGCTTATAGCCTTTTAACTTCTTCCTACATATTTATTGTACATAATTACAACCTTTCTTTTTCCTTACTCGTTTATGCACGGATGCACAGAATTCAGTGTCAGATTGTATGACGGTGTAGGAGAAGGGACATAATTCATCACAACGGCTGGGATACAATTCTGCAGCCAAAGCAGGAATATTCAAAGTGGAACCTTAAGCATTAATTTCACTTGGCTTTGGTTTCTTTACGTATAGTTTTGATATAGGTGCTTTCACATTATCAGTTGAGAACTGCATGACCTCCTGGTGCAAATAAGCACCATTTATCAGTAACACTGCCCCTGTATTTGTTATTCTTTGACAGGAATGAGTTCAAGGTTTGGTAATAAGAGCAATTGCTGATTTAACAACAAAGCTGATTGCTTATTCTGACACAACAAGGTGCAGGGCTGGATGAACACAGCAGGCCAAGCAGCATCATAGGAGCAGAGAGGCTGACGTTTCGGGCCTAGACCCTTCATCAGAAAAGTGGGAGGGGAAGGGGTTTCTGAAATAAATAGGGAGAGAGTGGGAGGCGGATAGAAGAGGGATAGAGGAGAGGATAGGTGGAGAGGAAACAAACAGGTCGAAGAGGTGGGGATGGAGCCAGTAAAG
>NW_025976106.1:0-7597 GCF_021869965.1 Rhincodon typus | reverse complement strand
CCTGCTGAGCTTTTCCAGCAACTTTGTTTTTGTTGTTAAAACTATGGTCACTGGACTCCAAGTGCTCTCCGACTGACACTTCCATCATTTGCCTGACCACTTTTCCTAAGAGAAGGTCCGGTGTTGCACCCTCCTGAGTAAGGTCCTCTACATATTGATTTAGGAAAATTTCTTGGACACATTTGACAAATTCCACCCTGTCAGGGCCCCTTGCACTTTGGGTGGTGCAGTCAATACAAGGGAAATTAAAGTCTCCAACCAATACTACTCTGTTATTCCTACAGGTATCTGCAATCTCTCTACACACCTGCTCCTCTGGTACCCGCTGGCTCTTTGGGGGTGTATAATACAGTCCCAACAGAGTGACCATTTCCTTCTTGTTTCTAAGTTCTAACCATATAACCTCATGTGATGACCCCTCAAAAATATCCTCTCTAAGCACTGCTGTTATGTCCTCCCTTATCAAAAAGATAGCTCCCCCATCTCGCTTACTTGTACTTCTGTCATGCTTCTAGCTTATGTCTCCAGGAACATTGAGCTGCCAGTCCTGCCCTTCTCTCAGCCATGTTTCTGTTGTGGCTATAATACCCCAGTCCCCAGAGCCAATCCATGCTCTGAACTCATCTGCCTTACCATCAAGGCTCATGCATTGAAATAAATGTACTTTAAACCAAAAGTCTTTTTCCTCCGTTTACTGTGACCCTGAATAGTAAATTGGCTCTCAATGGCTAATATATATTCCCCTGACTTTTCTTATTCAGAGTCCCACACCCCTGCCAAACTAATTTAAACCGTCCCGGGTAACACTAGCAAATCTCCCTACAAGGACATTGGACCATCTTACAGTTCAAATGCAACCTGTCCCTCTTGTTCAGGTGACCTCTACCCCAGAAGAGATCCCAATGATCCAAGAACTGAAAACCCTGCCCCCCTACATCAGCTCCTCAGCAATGCATTCAGCAGGCCTATCTTTCTATTTCTATCCTTACTGGTGCGTGGCACTGGGAGTAATCTGGAGATCACTACCCTTGAGGTCCTGCTTTTTAACTTCTTACCTAACTCCCTACACTCATTTCACAGGACCTCATCTTTTTGTCTACCTATGTTATTTGTACCGATGTACATAATGACGTCTGGCTGTTCACCCTCCCCTTTCAGAATGTTCTACAACTGCTCAGAGACATCCTTGATCTGAGCACCCAGGAGGCAACACACCATCCTGGAGTCTCTTCTACGGTCACAGAATCTCCTGTCTGTCCCCTCACAAATGAGTCTCCTATCAGTATCGCACTGTCTGACTGCAACCTTTCCCTCTGAGACTTGGAGAATGTCACAGTGCCACTGATCTGACTGCAACCGCTAGCCCCTGAAAGGTCACCCCCTTGCAACAGTATCCAAAGTGGTATACCTGTAATTGAGGGGAATGGCCACAGGGGAACCCTGCACTATCTGCCTTCCCCCTTTACCTCTCCTGTTGGTCACCCAGCTACCTGCAGTCTGCATCTTCAGAGTGACCCCTTCACTATAGCTCTTATTAATGATGTTCTCTGCACTCCAGCTGATCCGAAGTGCATCCATCTCCAGCTCCAGCTCGCTAATGTTGTCTATCAGGAGCTGTAGCCAGGTATACTTCTCACAGGTTTTGTCACCAGGGACAATGGGAGTCTCCCTGATCTCCCACATCCTGCAAGAGGAGCGTGCCACTGCCCTAACTGCCATCCCCACTACCTTCAGTCTAGACAGAAAAAAAAGTAGAGTTAAAGAGCACTTGCCTTCACCCCTCCTCAGCCTCCTCACGCCAAACCCTCTCGAGCAAAGGGCTCAGTACTTCCACTCTAACAATAGCCCACTTTCGCAATGGCTGCTCCCGTGTACACCTTTACCTTGCCAATTTTCCTCCTCACAGACCCTTTTCCTTTTGGTCAGAGGAGGTTCAGGTTTAATCACACCTTGACACCAGGTTCTCTCTGATCTGCTGTACAGTCAGGATGACTGTGTTGATGTCTCCCAGAATTCTGCTGTGATAACTCTCTTTGATTCACTCACTGTCATTTTTGTAAAGAAAAGAATTTTATGCTGGAGAAGTAGTAACTTTTTAATAATAAATATATCTTTTGCTTTTTTATGTCCATCAGTTTTATTTTACTCCCATCTGTATTTTATCATCCTTATTTCATTTCTGTATATAATGTGAATTTAAGTTCTATTTCTTGCGCTTTACACTTCTTAGTTTGCAAACAATTAATAAAATTTTATTTCCAAAGTCAAAACACCGACATCATGGTGACTTCTGGGCCTAAACCCAGCACCCAATGGCATGGGACACATTGCAATTTTAATTTATGCATCACAAACTTGACCTGATGTGCATTCAGTACCCAATTAGTAGCAGAAGATGGCAGTGGAAGGAGGTCCCATTCAGATACAGGGAGCTGATATAAAGGGTGATAAGTGCAGCCTTTAAGTAGAAGGAAGAGCGTAGAAAACAGGAGTGGCTAATGAGGGCCACAAAACCAAGGCAGCCTTCTCATGTTCTGACACTTTACTGGAGGTGCTGCTGGAGGTGGCGACTGAGGAATGAATCATCCTGTTCCCTGCGATGATCAATAAAAAACCTGCCAGCCTTACTAAGAGGGCATGACTGATAGTCGCACCTGAAGTCAGCAGCAAAATAGTGCTGAGCAGAAACTGGATCTTAGAAATATTTCAGTGACCTTTTCTTTTGTCTGGAAATGTAAGGTAGAACGTACACAAAGATTTCATGTCTACAGGACAGAAGACACCAGAGTGTAAAACAGAAGGAAATATTGAGGGCTCTAGAGTAATGGGATTAACATTAGAGGCACCCATACTGACTATGATGTAATGATGTTATCAGTGTCGTATGGCTGAGTATATAGAATGGAAAGGAATGGAAGCTCTAACTTAGTGTGACCAGAATGTGTTTTAGATGAAGCTACAAATAAAGACTTCTTTCAGAAAGTTCCACAGAGTGAAAAGCATAACTGTGGGAGACTAAGTAAAGATAGATCCCAAAAGACAGTGGCAGTGGAAAAGTGACCAGGGTCAGCAATTGAAGTGAAACTCATGGCCAAGAAAGAGAGAGGACATTATTGAAGATGTATAATGATAACATCAAAGTCACATGATTGAGTAGAACGATCTGGAAGGGATTAGAAGTTCAAACTTTTAACAAAGACAATGTGCGCATAGATCAGGTTGTCAATATAAAAAGTCTTGTATGAACTTCTATGGATTCCTTCAGCATTACATTCAATGACTAAACAGAATAAGGTCCCACACATGCAAAAATGCATTGAGATTTCCTGTCTATGAGTGGAATGTGTGCTAATCAGCCTTGAACAGAGACCATAACGCTCTTTCTGTTTGACAGGAGTGCAAACTGCAATAAAGTGTACAACTGAAAAGCTGAAAGTGGTGAGAGAGAAAGAGAGAGGTTTTTTTTTTGTTTCTGACGCCATCTTCATTCACCATGTAGGCCAAACAGGAGTTGCATACCAAGGAAACAAAATAAGTCCACCTCAAAGATTGACTGGGTCACAGTTCACAATACTGAGGTAAATGGAGATGTTGGCTGTCAATGTAGAGTCATAGAGTCATAGAATCATATAGCGTGGAAACAGACCCTTTGGTCTAACTCATCCATGCCAAACAGGTTTCTCAGACTAAACTAATCCCATTTGCCTGTGTTTGACCCATAATCCTCTAAACCTTTCCTATTTATGTACATATCCAAATATCTTTTAAATTTTATATTTGTACTCACCTCTACCACTTCCTCTGGCAGTTCATTCCACATACGAACCACCCTCTGTGTGAAAACATTACTGCTCAGGTCCTTTTTAAATCTTTCTCCTCCCACCTTAAAATTATGCTCTCTAGCTTTGAACTCCCTTACACTAGGGAAAAGACCTTTGCTATTCACCTTATCCATACCCTTCATGATTTTATAAACCTCTATAAGGTTACCCCTCAGCCTCCAATGCTCCAGGGGAAAAAACCCTAGCCTTTCTTACCTCTCCTTATAACTCAAACCCTCAAGTCTCAGTGACATCCTCGTAAATTTTTCTGCACTATTTCTGATTTAATAATATCCTACCTATAGTAGGGTGATCAGAACTGTACATAGTACTTCAAAAGTGGCCTCACCACCATGTACAACATCAACACGACATCTTAAGTCATATACTCAATGCTCTGAGCAATGAAGCTAAGCATACCAAATGGCTTCTTAACCACCCTGTCTTCCTGTGACGCAATTTTTAAGGCACTATACACCTCTGTTCAACAACATTATCCAGGGCCCTACCATAAGCTGCCCTTATTCATCTTACCAAATTGCAACACCCTGCATTTGTTTAAACTAAATTCCAACTGCCACTCCTTGGCCCAATATTTCAATTGATCAAGATCCCATTGTACTCTTAGATAACCTTCCTCACTGTCCACTACTGATACTACATAGGACTACATATTCTCCTTTATTGGTACCCCATCTACCAACTTCAACACTCAGCTCCTTTGTCACAGATGCACTATGGCAGCAGCGGGTACCACCTACAAGATGCACTACAATAACGCTCCATGGATCCTCCAACAGAACCTTCAATGCCAGAGCCTCTACCACCTAATAAAGTATAGCAGTTACATGGGAACACTGTCTCCTGCAAATTCCTCTCCAACCTACACAGAACTATATTCCTTCATGATTGCTGCATCAAATTCCTGTAGCTTGATCCCAAAAAAAGCACTGTACAGCTGCAGATGTACAAGAGCCCCCTCACCAGCATCTTCACAAGGTCAATTAGGATGGAAAATATTGCTGTGTTAGCCTCCAAAGCCCATAACCCATGAATGAATGAAAAAGGGGGGTTGGCAAGTTATGTATTGGTGAGACCAAGTCTGGAGTACTATATAAAGTGTTGGTATCCTTATTTAAGGAAACATAAAATGTGTTAAGAGCAGCTCAGAGCAGGATTTCTGCAGTTAAGCCTGGAATAGGTGGGTTTTCTTACAAATTTGATGAAATGTGAGGATATAGATAGATTATTTTTAAAGATTTAGATTTCAATTAGTGACATATGTGTATACATTTGGGCAGGTTTTTTTTTTAAAAGAAAAGGTACTATTAGAGACAATTCTTCTGGAACAGTGACCTAATCCATCTTCTGTCAGAGAGCAGGTACCACAGTGTGTCACTGGAAAATTGTCCTTACTGTGCTAACTTATGATAGGAAGTGTAAACCTTGAAGGCCAATAGTTCGTGTGGGAGAGATTAACTGGGATGAGAGATTTCCAGGCACTCACAATGACAATGCAAAGAAGTCGGGCACTCTGCCAGACTTTCTGAGACTGGCACCTGTGGGCGTGGCAGGCCCCCTGTTATGGGATGTTTAAGGCAATGTGAAGGAAGAAAAGTACAAGAGCTTATGGCAACCAACATACAAATGAATTTTTAAAAAGTGCAACACCCATAAATGAATGAAGACATCGTTATAGACACGTGTGGGTGTAAGTAATAATTGTTTGTGGTGTTTGACTGAGTGCTCTGTTGTTGCGAACTATCTTATTAAAACAAACACCAACTCTTATGATTGCATCATATTTATGATGTGTTGTGCCCCTAAACATGATAGTAACAAGGACAATAAGCTCATGGCCACATCCTATGAATCTCTGATTCTTCCTCAGCAGAAGATGTGGTAACGTTGTCAGTATTTTTTTTGGCTAATCAGGGTTTATGGATAAAAGGCAGTGTTTCAGGTAGCAATAGATTTCTAAATCTTCAAGAGAATTTCCTCATTATCTGGGATTCCTATCTCTTCCTGGCACTCACAAACGCTGCCCCTTACATAGTGCAACATGCTGCTCTGCATTGTGGCTTTCTTCACCTGCTTTTTAATTTGATTCCTTACCTGATGAAATGATGAGAAATATCCTTAACAGCCACCCCTTCTGTGTTCTGAAGAACCATGTTGTTCAGAACACAGCAAATTATAATAATCAGGGAAAGCCAAGCCAGTACACACTGCCAGCAGGTCTGTCTAGGCACAGGAGTCTCAATTTTAAACATTAATGGCCCTCAAAATGGTTGGTCTGATGGAATCACGTCTCGTGTTGTATTTTTCATCTGTTTCAAGCCATAGATGCCTGCCCAGAATAATGAAACATCTTTCACAGATAGACATTATCTACAAGTCGCACTAGATCCATTTGAGAAATTAACAGAGACAGATGTGGCATCTGAGAATGCTTGATCATGTGCTTAAAGTGTACTTCATACACACATGTAGGATCCAGACAATAGACACATAAAATCTGCACATTACAGATGCATATTCCTCTTGGTGAACAACTACGCTTGGTTGTCCTGTGTGTGCCTTCATGGGCATATGCATTGAACTGCTAATTGCTTGCACTTTAGTAGATTCTGCAACAACCCCAAAATCTCCAGGCCTGACTTTCATCAGCAGTAGTGAACTTGATGAAGTTGTCCACTCATCTCAACATTACATTTGTTACAAGCCTGATGTAACGATAGACCTCTGATTATGATATTTAGTAGTGATTACTTACTTAGCCTTGAAAGGATCCAGAGACAAAACAATTCAATTCAACTGTAACCTTTGGTGCCATAAGCACAGATGACCACCCACACAATTGGAGCTTATTTTGCCTTGAAACAAGTTACAAATGGATGTGACTGGTTTCCGAAAGAGCAACAGTCACTTAAGATACTGGAGATAAGATAATTGGAATTAATTTACTGTGAGCTAGTCTCAATGGGTGGAGCTTTCCACAATCTTCTCTCTCTCTCTCTATGTCTTCTGGCCCTTCAACATCACCATACTATGTAATTGTTAAGCCTGCAGTTTGCTGTTGTCTGAGACCAGCTTCATTCCTCTCCATCCTCCACTCTCTCTGCTCCATACTTGAGGAACTTCAACCAGAATGAGCTACACTCATGCCTGGCAACCTGCTGTGCAAGTGGCTGAACTCTCTTTCAAACCACTCCTTTCTAGAACTAACCTTTCTGTGGCTTCCTTTCAGAAATGTGCACGATGTAAACTGAGGTAATTCCTTCACCTGTCAGGCAGTTTCAACTGCAACCCTTAATTCTTCACTGCCTTCTACACATCAGTTCTTATGTTGCTCCTTTGTGTTGCTGAGTCAACCCTGCACCTGAAAAGAGTGGGAAACAATGATTCAGTTAGAGATAACAGGGTGTGGAGCTGGATGAACACAGCAGGCCAAGGAGCATCAGAGGAGCAGGAAAGCTGACGTTTCAGGTCTGGTCCCTTCTTCAGAAGCGTTGTGAGAATGTCCCAGTTTGTCTGCTTTGCAGGATGTTGGTTGGGGTATACCTATTGGTGCCAAGACATTGGGCAGTGCTGCCTAACTGAGATGGCACATGGGAAGATCCTCAGTTTGACATCTTACCCTGAAGGACAGCTACACCAAGAGGGCAATCTCTCAGCGCTGACCCTCTGACAGCGCCCGCTCCCTCAGCACTGACCTTCCGACAGCGCCCGCTCCCCCAGCGCTGACCCTCCGACAGTGCCCGCTCCCCCAGCGC
>NW_025976105.1:5156-7598 GCF_021869965.1 Rhincodon typus | reverse complement strand
ACCTTGTTATCTCAGGTATTAAAACTGCTGAGGTTCTGGAAGAGGGGAGAAGGATAAGTCCTCTACCAACTGGTTCATGACAAGGAGAGAGAGGTGAAGCAACTCATCCTTCCTGACAGCCTCAGGTGTCAAATGTTGGTGGCAATTCATGATCAACCAGGGCACCAGGCTACTGAAAAGGTGATTGCCCTGATCAGAAAGCAGTGTTACTGGCTCAGGAAGCACAGATGATTTTGCAGTCTACCACAGTCAACAGATGTCATGACTTGCACCTGCACATGTGCAGGAGCCTTTTCACATTATAGGTAATCACTCCTTAAGCTTATCACCTGTCTATATACAGGACTTCTTAAAATTACCAAATCTTAGGGTATATTTATCAAAGAGAAATTTTTTTTGAAGATTGATTACTGGGCACAATGTTCACCTTCACACCAGTTCAAAACATTTTGCTTGGGAAACTGGGTTTTGGGAAGGTATGAAATAATGACATGTAGCAAAGATATTTGATCATTCTCCTTTAACATACTATAGTACTGTTCTCCAAGCCCCTTAAAACTGGGGTGATAACTACAATCTAATTTGATGATTCACTCTCCAGTCCACAAGGCCAGGAATCCATTTTACAACAGGTTTTCTAGCTTCATTTGTTAAGATGGGTCTTGTGGTGGCATCTCCTTTTTTTGAGATCCTCTCCTTTGCAACTTTGTACTTTACCCCATGCCTTCTTCCCTCAACTGAGCCCCCACTTTCTTACATCATAAAAATAGTTCTGAACATATTGGTGGATTTAGCCTCAATTTTAGCATCAAATAGTACAAATTTCAGAATATCTAGCCCCTTTCTTGATTTCTGAGAAAGGGACAGTGATGCTGTGCATGCATTAAACACTATACAACTAATGGTATTATGATTAAGATACAGTATACATGGTAGCAATCAAAATCTATCCAACTGCTCCCAGTATCTATTGCTCTTTATGCTGTATCATTGTGGGAACTGTGATAACATTATCCTCAAATGCAATAACTGAAGTAGTCTGTAAATAAATGTAACAACTGTGTTACTTTTACTAATATTGACAGATTTTACATTTTATTGAGACATATGTAGATAAAAACATTTTTAGATTGTATAGGGTTGGAACTGAATCCTTAATTTTAGTCTCTTGTTTTATAATGCCTCATGAACTCAAATATAATTAATCTCGTTTGTAACTCTTAGGCATTTAAACCCATGTTTTTAAAAAAATGTCAATGTAAACAAGGTCAAGCTCCCAAACAATATGCATTAAAATGAATGCCCATTATAGCTTAGTTAAAATATTTATTTAAATTAAGCATTGTTACAGCAGATGTAGATAAATTATTTATTTTTGATAGGCACGTTATTTTTTTCACTGTTTAAAGGCAAATACTACCATTATATACATATGTGCTAACGCAAACAATATGTTACCTGCAATGTCCCTCCAAAAACTGCTACCATAAGCATCAGAATAGTTAAATAATCTGTGAAAACATCCCACCATGGTTTTAAGATTTTAAACGTAGCTCTCTGGTCTCCGAAATATTTCAGCTCAACCACTGAAAACATACCTAAAGAAACAAAAAGATGTTGCTAGTTATATAAATCTATGTCATCAAACATTTCATTACAGCAATGTGTATTTACGTAGTATCTTTAATAGACAAAACAACACAAGATATTTCATTGACATGTTATCAAACAAAATTGGAGATATTAGGGCAGATAACAAAAATCGTATCCAAACAGGTAGGCTTTAAGGACATTTCTCATCAGTTATATAACTGATTTGGATGTGAATATAGGAGGTATGGTTAGTAAGATTGCAGATGACACCAAAATTGGAGAAGTAGTGGACAGCGAAGAAGGTTACCTCAGAGTACAATGGGATCTTGATTAGGTGAGATAGTTGGCCAAGGAGTGGCAGAATGAGTTTAATTGAGATAAATGTGAGGTGCTGCATTTTGCAAAGGCAAATCAGGGTAGGACTTATTATTCTTTTAATGGTAAGGCCCTGGGGAGGGTGGCTGAACAAAGAGACCTTGGAGTGGCAGATAGATAGGATAGTGAAGGTGGTGTTTGGTATGCCTGCCTTTATGGGTCAGTGCATTGAATATAGGAGTTGGGAGGTCATGTTGCGGTTGTACAGGACATTGGTTAGGCCACTTTTGGAATACCGCATTCAATTCTGGTCTCCCTGCTATAGGAAGGATATCGTGAAACTTGAAAGGGTTCAGAAAAAATTTACAAGTATGTTGCCAGGGTTGGACAGTTTGAGCTATAGAGAGAGGCTGAAGAGGCTGGGGCTATTTTCCCCGCCGAGGGGTGACCTTATAAGAGGTTTATATAAAATCATGAAGGGCATGGAAAGGGTAAATAGACATTGTCTTTTCCCCAGGGTGGGGGGGGGGGGGG
>NW_025976105.1:0-5056 GCF_021869965.1 Rhincodon typus | reverse complement strand
GGAGTCCAAAACTAAAGGGCATAAGTGTAAGGTGAGAGGGGAAAGATTTAAAAGTCTCCTTTTTTTTTTTAAACAGAGGGTGGTGCATGTATGGAGTGAGCTGCCAGAGAAAGGGTGGAAGCTGGCACAATTACAACATTTAAAAGGCATCTGGATGGGTATATGAATAGGAAGGGTTTAGAGGGATGTGGGCCAAATGCTAGCAAATGGGACTAGATTTGCTTAGGATATCTGCTTGGCATGGTCAAGTTGAACCAAAGATCTGTTTCCGTGCTGTACATCTCTAGGACTGTCTTAACAATGGAAAGAGAAGTGAGGCAGAGAAGTTAAATGGAGGGAAATTGACAGCTAAGCAGCACCAGCAGTGAGGTGTGTAAAATCAGGGATACTCACGAAGCCTGGGTTTGCAAAACACAGATATCCCATAATTCACATTGTTGCAGGTTTATGTACATAATTTTCATTTCCAATGTTAGCAAGACAATTTCAAAGCCAAATACCGACACATGCATTAACAAAACATGGAACAACAGGTTAGTTAGGATATGCACAAGGTCTATATAAACTGTTGACAGAGTGTATAGTCCTCTCTATATAGAGTTAGTTGTCGACTTTTTCTGAAGGTCAATGGGCATGCTGTCTTCATGTGAAGACATTTGACCAGACAAGTTTATAGGATGTGAAGCGATTACAGAATGAGGATGAGGTAGGCCAGGTAGGAATTTGAAAGCTAGGATGAGTGTTTTAAGAATTGAGTTCAGTTGTGCTGTTCTGACCTTGTTTGTTGAATTGCTGCAGTCATACTCTAAACTCGTGCCCTGCTTATTGTACTACTTTTAAAAGGACATTGCCATGTTGGAGGTCTAGAATTGAGCCAGAATAATTCTACAGAATTACAGGAATGTAGGAAATAGAATTTTAAGAAGCGAGAATTAAAAAATGTAAACTTATTTTCAATGGTGAAAAGAAAGTTGAGAGAATATGCACCTTGGTCTTAGAATGCAAACACAAGCTGGTTATTTAGAATCATAGAATCTCTACAGCGCAGAATGGGGCCATTTGGCTCACTGAGTCTGCACCGACCCTCTGAAGAGCACCCTACCCTATCCCTGTATCCGCCTTACTTAGCACAGCCAATCCACCTAATTAGCACATTGAGGGATGAAACCCATGCAGACACAGGGAGAATGTGCAAACTCCACACAGAGTCACCCGAGGCTGGAATTGAACCTAGGTCTCTGGCATTGTGAAGTAGCAATCACTGTGCCACCGTGCCACCCAATTTAGATTCTATATACAAATCTCAAGGATGAGTATAAAGCACAAGTTCCTGGCAAGATTTGGAATATTTTACCCATCACCAGACCATTCATATGTGGCATAGCCTTCCAAAATATGAGATAATGGCATTATCAAGGAGATAATTGCATTATCAAGGAGATAATTTGATTAATAGATTGTTACGACTTGATGAAATGAAATAGAAGTACTACAAATGATAATCATACTTCATTGATTTTTTTTTTTTTGTTTTTTAAAAACAGTGCTCGGTAAACAGGGAATTATGGTTATCTTATTTTAGTCATTTTACCAGACAGGCTGAAATTAAATACAATTCACAAAGTCAAAAACTGTATACAGTACATGGAGACCTCAATATAAAGTTCAACATAAAACAGAAAACACATTACTTCACTCCAACTCGATAAAGGCCTGACGTAATTCTTTTCACAAATTCATTGAAATGTTTGATCTGGCTTCAAAATCTTACCTGACCAAATGACTTAACATGAAGACTGCATGCCCATTGACCTTCAGAAAAAGTCGACAACTAACTCTCTATATACAGAGGACTATACCCTCTGTCAACAGTATATACAGACCTTGTGCATATCCCAACTAACCTGATGTTCCATGTTTTGTTAATACTTGAGTCAGCATTTGGCTTTGAAATGGTCTTGCTAACATTGGGAATGAAAATCATGCACATAAACCTGTAACAATGTGAACGCAGACTCTGACCTGCAGGTAATTTGGGGATTTAACTCTCAAGTCTCCCTAACTGTTGCATATAAAGCTCACATTCATCGATTGGCTTATGATGAACACTATGTGAAACATGTAGAGGTGCTTGAATTTATAAGAAAAAAATTTAAATATATAAATCAAATAAATAAGGAATTCACAATAGATAACATGTATTACGAAGGCATACACAGAACAGAAATGAGAAATCAATTAGATGTTGTTATATATAGATAAGATTTACAAGTATGTTATTGAGACTAGAGGGTTTCAGTTATAATGAAAGGCTGGATAGGCTGGGACTTTCTTCCTTGGAGCGTAGGAGGCTGAAGGGGTGACCTTGCTGGGGTTTATAAAATCATGAGGGGCACAGATAAGGTGAATAGCCAAGGTCTTTTCCCCAGAGTAGGGGAGTCTAAAACTTGAGCGCATGGGTTTAAGGTGAGAGGGGAAAGATTTAAAAGGGGCCTGAGGGGTAACATTTTCACACAGAGTTGTGCGTATATGGAACGAGCTGCCAGAGGATGTGGTAGAGGCGAGCATAATTAGAACATTTAAAAGACATTTGGACAGGTACATGGATAGGAAAGGTTTCAAGGGAGATGGGTCAAATGCAGGCAAATGGGACTAGCTTAGTTTAGGAAATCTGATCGGCATGGACAAGTTGGACCGAAGGGTCTGTTTCCATTCTGTCTGACTCTTTATTCTTTAATGGTGAGGGTGTCACTGATTAGGCAGCATTTATTGCTCATCCCTAATTGCCCAGAGGGCAGTTAAGAGTCAATCACATTGCTGTGGGTCTGGAGTCACAGGTAGGCCAGACCAGGTAAGGATGGCAGTTTCATTCCCTGAAAAATATTAGTGAACTAGATGGGTTTCTCCCGACAATCGGCAATGGATTTATGATCATCATTAGATTCTTACTTCCAGATATTTTACTGAATTCAAATTCCACCATCTGCCATGGTGGAATTTGAACCTGGGTCCCCAGAATGTTATCTAGGTCTCTGGATTAACAATCCAGTGATAATACCACTAGACCATCGCCTCCCCTGACTCAATGACTCAATGACTCAATGACTCAATAAGCAAGTCACATGAAATACGAAAGCAAAATTCTGCACGTACTGGAAATCTGAAATATAAACAGAGGTGTTAGAAAATATCAGCAGGTCTGGCAGCATCTGTAGAAAAACAGAGTGAAAACTTCAGGATGATAATGTTTGTCAGAACTGGAAAAAGTTAGGGACGTTGCAGGTTCCCACCAGATTTTAATTGGAGGGATATCAGTACAGGGGAGTATTAAGGAAGGAGAAAGATGTCATATCTGGTTGGTCCTACTGCGTACTCTCTGTCAAAGGGTACCATTCTACAATTTATTTCAAAACCCACTTCCCCTCCTCCATTTCTGAAGAAGGGTCTAGGCCCGAAACATCAGCTTTCCTGCTCCTCTGATGCTGCTTGGCCTGCTGTGTTCATCCAGCTCTACACCTTGTTATCTCCCATTCGACAATTGATTTGTATTCACCCACACACCTTGAATTCTAACATTTTGAACTGGAGCATTGCTACTTTCTAATTCTTTCCTGAATTCATAGGTTTCATTTCTCCCTTGGAGTGTTTTACATCTTTTAAAAACAAACAACAAAAAAAAAAAATCAAACAAACTCCCACTCTCTGACCAACCCAAAGTTATCAAAATGAGAAAACCATACTTTGCTGATTTCTGATCACTGTAAAAATCATTGAGACGGGATTATCACCAAACACTGACATGGGAAAGAAAACATGGGAGGACAGAAAAAAAAAATCTGATTCGATTACTTCTACAGTTTAATCCATCTACTTAATCTCCTTTCAACCAAGTAAACTAAGTCAAATCTCCAGAATGTCTGTGTAACCACAGTTTATTTTATTCATGTTAGATAGAGTGTCTGTAAAATGTCAATAGCTCAGGATTCCTCATGTTGAGCCCAGAATGTAATTATTATTTGCTGTACTTGTACCTCATAAATCAACTCCTAATCAGCTATTCATCTAATTCTCTCCTTGACAAGTCATTACTTCATTATTTGGAGATCTATTCTGCATTCGAATAGGTTGGTGACAAGGTTAAATAATCCTAATCTTACCTGGGACCTGTTTTATTTCTATTTTATACTGTTGTACTTATTTCATCACACTCCTGACTTGTGCCTTGTAGATGGTGGACAGGCTTTGGGGAGTCAGTAAGTTACTCCCCACAGTATTCCTAGACTCTGATCGGTTCTTGTAGCCCTGCATTTATGTGGTGAGTCTAGTTGAGTTTCTGATCAATGATAACTCCCAGGATATTGATAGTGGGCGATTGAGTGATGGTCACATTATTGAATGTCAAGGGGCGATGGTTGGATTGTCTCTTGACCCAAACCCACACATGGGGCACTAGCTTTGAGTGGCATGGTGGCTCAGTGGTTAGGACTGCTGCCTCACAGCGCCAGGGACCCGGGTTTGATTCCACCCTCGGGCGACTGGCTGTGTGGAGTTTGCACATTCTTGCTGTGTCTGTGTGGGTTTGCTCCGGTTTCCTCCCACAGTCCAAAGATGTGCAAGCTGGGTGGATTGGCCATGCTAAATTGCACTTAGTGTTCAGGGATGTGTGTATTAGGTGGATTGCAGGGGCATGGGTCTGAGGGTCGGTGTGGACTTGTTGGGCCAAAGGGCCTGTTTCCACACTATAGGCATTCTATGGATCTATGGATTTTAAGATTGGGACAATATCCAGGTTTGGGCTGCCCACCGGCAAGTAACATTCATGCCACACAAATGCCAGGCTATGAGCATCACTGAAAAGAGATAATCTAACCACCATCCCTTGACATTCAATGGTGTTACCTTCACTGAATCCCCCACTATCAACATCCTGGGTGTTATCATTGACCAGAAACTCAACTGGACTCATCACGTAAACACAGTGGCTACAAGAGCAGGTCAACAACTAGGAATACTGCGGGGAGTAACTCACCTTCCGACTCCTCAAAGCCTGTCCACC
>NW_025976104.1:0-7598 GCF_021869965.1 Rhincodon typus | reverse complement strand
ACACACACACACACACACACACACACACACATTCTCACACACAGATACACACACTTACACACTCACACACAGAGACACACACAGATACAGTGAGAGAATGAAAGGAGTGCAAGACAGACAAAGAAGCAGAGATGGAGATGCTAAGAAGGTAAGTCACAGAACTGTTTTCGCACAGAGGAGGCCATTTTACCCATCATGTGTGTGCTGGCTCTCCCAGAAAGCATTCAGTGCCATTCTCCTGCTTTCTCCATTAGAACTGGATATTCTTCCTTAGTGGAGAATGGTCTCATTCCCTGGTCAATGCCTTAATTGAAGCTGCCTCCCGCACAGTGTCAGGCAGCATATTCCAGACCCTAGCCGCTCTCTGGATTGATGGCATTTTCCACATGCCACCTTTGTTTCCTTCCCTAATTCGCTGAAATCTCTCCATCCTTTCCTACAGTGCCACACCCAGAATTGGGTGTTTCATTTATTCAATGGGAAATGGTTGTCACTGGCTGAGCAAGCACTTACTAGCTGCCCTTCAGAAGGGTGGGAGTGAGCTGCCTTCTTAAACCACTGCAGTCCTCCTGCTGTGGGTTCAGCCACAATGCCGTCAGGGAGGGAAATACAGGGTTTTGACCCAGCAACAATGAAGGAGCAGTGATATATTTCCAAGTCAGGGTGGTGAGTGCCTTGGAGGGGAACTTGGAGTGATTGTGTTCCTATGTACCTGCTGCCCTTGAGCTTCCAGATGGTAATGGTCCTGTGTTTGGAACATGCTGCCTTCGGAGAACTATACATAATACTCAAGCTGAGGGCAAATTAGAGCCTTATCTCAGTTCATAATAACCTGCCTGCTCTTGTACCCTTTGGCCTTGTCAAGAAATCATATGATACTGTCTGCTGTTCGAACTGCTCTCTCCACCCATCCTGACAATGTCACTGACATACACACACACCCAGGTCCCTCTGTTCCTCAGAATTGGGCGTTAAACCTTGAGAATTCTAACATTTTCTATCGTCCTTCCATGTTCTTTGCACCAAAATGTATCACCTCATATTTCTCCATATCGAACTGCACCTGCCACCTATTGGACCCAATGTGTCAGTGTCCTTTTGGAATTCTACACTGTCCTCCTTCCAGGTTACAATGCTTCCAAGTTTCCTATCATCTGCAAACTTGGAAAATGTCTGTGCCCACATACATCTCAGAAAAAGCAACACAAGAAACCTCTCTGCTTCCCAAAAACCATTCATTCGTGTTACTCTATTTATTATCACTCAACCAATTTTGTATTCATGTTGCTCATATCCCACTTACTCCACATAAACTCTAACTTTGCTCACCAGCCTTTCATGCAGCACAACATGAAATGTTTTCGGGATATCCACATCCAACCACATCAACAGCATCGTCCGAATCAACCCTCTTTGTGAGCTCATCAACAAACCTTCGACAAGTTCATCCAGCACGATGTTCCCTTCAGAGATCCATCTCCTTCATTCACCTGAAATTGTCTGTGTGTCTGTGACTTTGGTCAGGGACTGTCGCTTCCAAAGTTTCCCACCGCTCATGTTAAACTGACTGGTCTGTCGTTGCTTAGCTCATCCTTGTACCCTTTTCTGAACAGGAGCGAGACATTGTCAATTCCCCAGTCCTCTGGCACCCTCTCAAGCCGAGGGAAGGTGCATGCCAGTGCTTGCACAATTTCCATTCTCATTTCCCTCGATATCCTCGGATGCATCTCATCTGGTGCCTCATCCACGTGATGTCCAGCCCCATCTCCTCCTCATCAATTTTAAAGCCTTCTCATGACCAAGCTTCCTTCCCTGCCCCCATTGGCCTGGGGAGCATCTTGCTTCCTGGGCCGCAAGAGACGGAAAGGAGTGGGGAACTCCCGGATGGCTCAGCTTTTACTCTGGGATGGTGGTCCCTCTGCTTCAGGAGCACCAGCAGGGGGTAGCATGCTTTCGGTATTGTCAAGCCCTGGAAGCGTGTTATTACGCTTGAAAGATATCACATTTCAACTCCAAGCCCAGTCTATATCATCCTTCCTGACTGGCCAATCCCACCGTGCCGGCGATCAGTTTTGTGCATGTTCCTTGCACTCCCTTTCCGGCCAGTCCATCTTTCCTTCGGCCCACATGACTGTTGGTGTGCTCTGATCGAGGCGCTACATCATTGCAGGACAATATCTTGACTCCAGCACTCAACTCCTCTTGGTACAGAGGCCAACACACCAACTGCTGCTCAGTGTCCCTGCATGTTCGCTTCCACACGCAAGGCCACACAAGCCCCATTACTCCTCACCATTTCAGAAATACTCTGCATTTCTGGTTCTCCCACCAATGTGGGCGATTCCTCAACATATTTTACCACCTGTTAAGGTTTTGCCCAGGTTACTCTGCCTCTTCAAATTCCCTTCAAGTAATCTTGCATCCTCTTCAAAATTTTCACTACCTTTGCACCATCCAAAAACTTGGAGATATCACATTTAATCTGCATATATAAATCATTGATATAGATTGTAAATAGCTGGGGCCCAAGCACCGATCCATCTGATAACAGCCTGCTGCCTGGCAATGACCAACCTGGTGTTTTTTTGCCCATGGGCCACTCCTCAATCCATGCCAGACCACTGACCCAATCTCACTTATCCTGCTTTCGTTTAACACGCTTCTCGTGTAGGACTTCATCAAAATGTTCTTGAAGATCAAAAAATACCAGGTCCACCAGTTCTGCCCCAATCTACTCTGCTCATTTTGTCAGCAAAAAAAAAGTGAGAAGTCTGATAAACACGACTTCCCTTTCAGAAATTCATTTCTGCCCAATCCCGCATTATTTTCTGAGCATTCTGTCATCACATCCTCTACAATATATTTTCACTCCAGTGACGGCTGTCTCACTGACAGATCTGTAATCTTGAACTTTCTCTCTGGTTAGCACTGCTGCCTCACAGTGCCAGGGACCTGGGTTTGATTCCACCCTCGGGCGACTGTCTGTGTGGAGTTTATAAATTCTCCCTGTGTCTGCGTGGGTTTCCTCCAGGTGCTCCGGTTTCCTACCTGTGCAGGTTAAGGTGGATTAGCCATGCTAAATTGCCCGCAGTGTTCAGGGATGTGCAGGCTAGTTGGGTTAGCCATGGGAGAATACTGCATTATCAGGTAGGAGGTGGGGTGTGGGTCTGGATGGGATGCTCTTTGGAGGGTCGGTGATCTCTCAATGGGCCGAATGGCCTGTTCCCACACAGTAGGGATTCTATGATTCCTTTCAATCTGCAGCAACCACTCCAGAGTCGAGCAGCATTTTGAAAGATGACCCACCAACACATCGACCAGTTGCACAACCGCCTCCTTCACAACGGACAATACAAACATACAAAACAGAAACAGAAGGATCCCTTAGGATCGTGGCCCATTGTTTGTGTTTAAAATGTCACGTGGCCACCTAGCCCCTGTACCTCTGAAGGCAGAGTTCCAAAAGTGGACAACATGCTCAGAGAAAGAAATTCCTCTCGCCTCTCTCCTGAAAGGGTGATCCCAAATTTCTCTCCTTTCCATGTCCGCCCTTGTCAACACCATCCAGGATCCTGTCTACCTCAAGCATGTCATGGTTACACGCTGCACAACTGCAGTGGAGACAAGCCTCGCTCTGTCTTGCCTCTCCTCATGAGACAACCCACTCATTCCAACTCTCCCCCGAGGAAGCCTCCTGGGAGCTGCCTCAAAATGCATTGACATTGTTCCTTGGAGACCAAAACTGCAGGATCCTAGATGTGGTCTCACTAATGCCCTGTCAAACTGAAGCATAACATCCTGACTTTTACGTTTAATTCCTCCTGGAACAGAGGCTGGTCTCCCGTTGGCCTTTTTTAAATTATTTGCTGCTCCTGCAGACTAATGTTCTGTTCAACATGCATAAGAACACCTAAATCCCACTGCGTCGCGGATTTGCACAGTCAGTCCCTGTTTAAGGAATGTGCTGATTATTTGTGCTTCCTTCCCCGAGTGAACAAATTCACATCTTCCCACATGATATTCCAGCCGCCAGGCTTGTTACCCACTCACTCAACTTGTCTATAGCATTCTGCAAACTCCTTAAATCTCTTACACAATGTGCTTTACGATCTACGGTGAGAGAGAGATAAGGACGAGACAGACACGGTCAGAGAGAGAGATGAAACTAGAGACACAAACAGTGACCTCACCCTCCCCACGGGAGCTAGGATTAACACTCTCCAACGTTTCAAACCTTATATTTACAGGTGCTAGGTCTTCGTATCTTTGAACCCAGTGGAATGCGAATGATGGTGGCTGAATCCTGGACTCTGGGATTTAATAGACTGAAGTGGCTCACTCACAGGAGAATTGGGATGATGCTGTGGCTGTAAGAGGTGTGTTTTGTCCTGGGTTTATTGAAGAGGGAGATTGGGCGACAGGTGCGAGCAGTTTATGAAAAAATAACTTGCAAGGCCTTGGGTGTTTTTTCAAAATTCCAAACTGGAACAATAGAAGCAGCCTGAATGGGTGTGGTCAAACTCCCACCCTCAGAACCTGGGATTCTGAATCTTTAATTTTTAGCAGTAGGTGTTGTTGGGGTCTTGAAAAAGTGGAAGCTTTTTTTCCCCTCTCTCGGTTACATCCAGAAGTTGGGGGTTCTCTTCCTGGGCTGCTGGATTGCATGTGAGGCAAAATCTGTTTTCTGAATTTGCCTTTTGCCACAGGGACTGGGTTGATGGGATGTTACTCAATTGGAACAGGTAATTAGGAACAGTTACTGTATCTGTCATTCTGTTAAGTCTTTCAACAGAGTTAAGATATGCCAAGTTCTTCTTTCTGTTGTTGTACCTTAACTATAGTGTTTGAATAAATTGTGTTTTGCTTACCATCGAGTCCTTTGACTAATCAAATTGCATCTGGAACACAGCACCTTACATTTACCTTTAACATCAGACAAAGTCAGGGTCTAGGCTACCTATTTTGAGGGGTTCTGGTCTGGTCCATCACAGAGTCAGTCACTGAGGTACTAAGAGGATGGAATAGCGACACTGTTTGGGAAAACAGCCTGAGCGATAAAGCCAAGCTCTTGCAATGTCTTGCATGCGCTCGCCAGTACAGCAAGCTGGGCTCACAGTCCACATCAACACTGTGCTGACCAGTCCTCGATCAGTTACTGGCTTCAGATCTGGCTGCAGCGATCCCTCAAGGATCTGACGCATGAGCAGCAATCCTGTTTCCTAAACAGAAAGTATCAATTTGTCTGCAGGAACACCGTACCTGAACACGGGGACAGTCCAACCCTGTTCATCAGTTTAACGCAGTGCGGTTGAGCCTTGAAATGGCACATTCCAGATCTCTACGTTTTACTGTTGCTCTGAGAAAAGCCACACTCAGCGTGCAAGGTTTCAAAACACAATACAATGCCAATTTTGAGCCCCGCCGCCTTGTCTCCGCACCACCCCCACAACAACCCACCACCCTGACCCTCAACAACCCTCACATCTCCGACAGATTTCATCATAACCACAGCTTGAAGGAGAAAGAGTGAATGGCTCCTTAGGAAGGGGTTTACGTTTGGCAAGTTTGGTGGACCTTGCTGATAATTGAGGAAGTGTGCTCCATGCTGTGCCCAGCATGGCAACTTCCATCCTGCTGCCAATTATCAGCCCTTGCCAACGCTGCATTGATAGTCACTTCCACCGCGATGGAGGTGGCATCAAGGAAGCATGCCATAGCTTGCTAATGCTTTGCAAGAAAGCATGGTCAGTTGGTACAGAGAACGTGCAAAGTTACGACTACAAAACAAGAGAGAAAAAAAAATTTGCATTTTAAAAGTTTCTTTTCAACAAAACCCATGAACTGCAAGGCCAGTAAATTTACTCCGTTACTTCCACATGTTTATTTTGAGGGCGAGAGTGCTGGCGGAGAGGAGCCTTGGGTCATAATTGCGGCATCACCTCTCCACCTCAGCCCGGTGATTATCAAACTCTGATCTGTCACGGAGTAAGCTGACCTTGGAGTCTGCGCACTGCTTCTTGAAGCCAGGAGCTTCTCATGTGAGTGAAAACTGATCAGAAAAGCCCTCTCCCAAACTCAGAATACTGTGCTTAGTTAGCCATGACAGATTTTCCGCAGGCTCAAACCGTTTTTACAAAGGATCTTTTCGGTTTTGTTTTCCAGTGCTCGTGTGAAGTGCCTTGTGATGTTTGGATGTGACAGAGGCACATTCTGAATACGAGGCGCCATTGCTGAGCTGACAGAGCCTGACATTTAGAAAACCGTGTGCGAGAAAAGGTGAATGAACACTCTCTGTCGATGGGACACACTGCGGATATGGAAATATGAAATTCAGACAGAAAACACTGCAAATTCTCAGCAACTGTGCAGAGGTGGGGAGTTAATATCTCAGGTCCATGGCTGATCATCAGAATGGGCTCTGAGTTATTTGCAGCATTTGCTGTTTTTATTTCATGCATTTTTGTCCTCTGGCCTTCCACTGGAGCAAGTTGAAGCTGTTGCAGTGGGGACGTGACTGAAGGCAGGAGTGAGAAGCACACCAGTTCAGCTTGGGGATTCAATAAGAGTTCAGTCAATGAAATCACTTTGGAATGAAGTGCTGCTCTCAGCAATGGTGAGCAGGAATCTATGGGGCTATTGTCAGAGAGCGTGTGGGAGGCGCTCATGTCCTTGAACTTTTGGGTAAATCAGACTGAAACTGAACTGCAACGTGCGCTTGTTTGCTGGACTGGAGTCTCCGGGGAGCTTAGCCTGAATTTTCATCCCCGCTTGCTCACACACCATCACTGCTTCACTGGGGGGGATGGGAGGGGCTTTGACGCAAGGATCCGAAACGCAGACCAGTGCCCACGTCAGTGAATCTGTGCAAGTCCAGTCAGAAGCTGAGCACTCCCCCCCCCCCCCCCCCCCCCCACCCCACCAAGCTGTCCCCCCCAAGTGTCCCCGCTTGTGAGTGTCCTTACAGGGACACTCCATCTCTGGGACGTCTCCAGCTGGAACCTGCACTTGGCTCCAACATGGAGCTCTGAGATCGGCTCAGGTCGGTATTCTCTCTGAGTCGAACAGACCAGGTAACAAGCAGAGCAATGCTTGGATATTGTGCAGAGGGTTCTTCACAGTGTACTGTGCAGTACAGTACAGACTCCAGTCGGCTTTCCTCAGTGTGGGCCCTGACAGCAATTGGCACTGTGAGCAGAGAGGCAGCCACTCCTGGCACTGAAAGCCCTTCTGACCTCACCCTTTCCACCATCTCCCCCCACGTCCCAACCCCGGTCATAGGCAGGAAAAGTGGTGGCGGGGCTATTTACTGGAATATACAGGATTGGGTATGGAGCTGGTGACGATCCCACACTGTGATTTGGACACTGGTGCCACTTTTAGTCAATATTACTCAATTACTGACCTGGGCTGAGAGCTAGTGTACTCGCCTGGGCTGCAGAACAAACAGGAACATGTACGTACTGGGCTCGAATCTTCTTAATACACATGCGCGCACACACACACACTCTCTCACACAGACACACACACACACACAGACACACACACAGACACACACACACACACAGACACACACACACACACACACACACACAGACACA
>NW_025976103.1:0-7598 GCF_021869965.1 Rhincodon typus | reverse complement strand
CTCTCCCTCCCCCGCCCCACACCACACACACACACACACTCTCTGACCTTTCTGAAGAAAGGTCACAACCCGAAACGTCAGCTTTCCTTCTCCGCTAATGTTGCCTGGGCTGCTGTGTTCATCCAGTTCCACACTGTTTTCTCAGACTCCAGCATCGGCAGTTCTTACTATCTCTCAGTCAGTCAATATGCTGTTTTATAAATTACTTTAGAAATTAAACCAGTCTGATTGTCAACAATGTCTTACACCGAACATGCACCATCTGAGCTAAAATGTCACCTCTTCTTTACACTGATAACTGTGATGTGGAGGTGCTGGTATTGAACTTGGGTGGACAATGTCAGAAATCACATGACAGCAGGTTATAGTCCAACAGGTTTATTTGAAAGCACAAACTTTCAGAGCCTCAGTTGTCCATCAGCACCTGAAGAAGGACTGAGGCTATGAAAGCTTGTGTTTTCAAATAAACCTGTTGGACTATAATCTGCTGTCATGCGATTTCTGATTTTACACTGATAAAGCCTTTAGTTATTTCAGAATGTGACATTGTGAGGAATTTGGGGATTTACATATACGTATTCAACAATTAAAACCCTCTAACTGATTAAAGATTTAACAGCATCTTAGGTTTGTTTAGTAGATTCTCATCAATGGTGTGAACCTTTGATCCTTTACGTATAAATTCTGTGTCTGATACTATCCTCTCTCACTGACACCTGAAGGAGGACTCAGGCTTTGAAAGCTTGTGTTTTCAAATAAACCTGTTGGACTATAACCTGGTGTCGTGTGATTTCTAAACTTGTCCACCCCAGTCCAACGCCGGCACCCGCAAATCTTGGTCTGCTGTGGAGGGTCTTTGGGGAGCAATTGTGATGTTCATCTTTGTAACTTTGCTTCTTGTTTTTTCTGACATATGATCATACTGTGTACAGATCTAACGTAACTTTTTTTTCTTTATTTCTCTCTTTTGTAAGTATGGATTGTACCTAGGTACATTTGTACCTAAGATGACACTGTAAGTGGCGACTTATAAACTTTTCACTGTCCTCATTTGAGGACATCTGCCAATAAAGCTAATTCATTCATTCATTATCAAATTTTTCTTAGCATGTGGCAGCTTTCTGACATGAAACATAAGCTTGACACTAGTATCATCTAAGTTATGTTCATAATTGTAGATTGTATACAATTTATTTGGTCCTTTCAGATTTCAGTCTTTTGTATTTCTATTATCTGTTCACGCACTACAAGATCTGTATACTTCATACATATGAGTCATACCTTGTGTTGTCGAAGGAGGAATGGAAGCAGCATCAACATGCCTCCATCGTGCACAATCCACCAAACATCAATGTGGCCCTCAGTGAAGCGTTCGTGATTACTTGGGTAGAAAGAAACATTTTTTGGCACCAGTAGGGCTAGATGGCCAGCTGTCGTGACTCTCACAGTGTCTAAGTAGTAAGATCGGTGTTATTAGCATCAAAATACATTTCACTAGCCCAAAATGAGGGCTGATTAGCAGTAGAAATCTGCTGAGTTAGATCGTAATAAATTGAGGCACATTTATATATTGAGTTTCTCAAAAATACACAGGTCATACTAAAATTTCATACTAAATGGCACTTTTCTTTTCAAAACAGTGGCCACTGAAATTATATTCGACACTTAAATATTGTTAATTGGCATCTGCCTCATTCTTATTCCAAGTTTTATGTTGATACTTGTTTCGCTTTTTTTGGTAAAGTTCTAACAGCTCTCATCTTGGGGATAACTAGAAATTTGGCTGCAGATTGTAATAGTTTTACAAAATGAAATCATAGTTTAAGTTTCTATTCATACTAATTTACAAATTCAAATCACAAAGGAACTGGCAAGAACCAATGCAAATGGACAGTGCTAATGATTTCTTTTCTTTTAATATTTTAGCAAATGTGTCAAGTTCAATCAAAATTTAAATGAAAAATACTTTGGAAAACCATACAGTTAAAAACAAGAAACAGAAGCAGGAATAAGCAATTCAACCACTCAAGCTGGCTTCACCATCCAATGAGATCATAGTTGGTTTGTTTACGGCTATAATTCACTTGGCTGTCTGCCCACCAAAACCCAAGTCTTCCTCGATCAAAAAAACTGGCTAACTTAACCTCAAATATATCTAACGCTCCAGCCTCCACTAATCTCTAGGATGCACAATTCCATACATGAGCAATCCTCAGAGAAGAAATTCCTGTACATCTCAGTGTTAGACAAGGGAAACCCTTGATCTGAAACTCTCTCTCTCAGATTCCAAGCAAAGGAAATCTTTGGGCAGAACTTAACATGGGGTGGGGTGGTGGTGGAGAGAAAGCGAGCGCGAGAACGAGAATCAGAGCGAGCGCACGAGAGCCAGACCAAGAACAAGAGTGAGAGAGCGCGCAAGAGCGAGCGCCTAAGCAAAAGCAAGCAAGAGTGTGACAAAGAGTGAGAGTGAGTGAAAGCGAGACAAAGAAGCCTCCACTAATCTCTGGGATGCACAATTCCATACATGAGCAATCCTCAGAGGAGAAATTCCTGTACATCTCGGTGTTAGACAAGGCTTAGGCGCTCGCTCTTGCGCGCTCTCTCACTCTTGTTCTTGGTCTGGCTCTCGTGCGCTCGCTCTGATTCTCGTTCTCGCGCTCGCTTTCTCTCCACCACCACCCCACCCCATGTTAAGTTCTGCCCAAAGATTTCCTTACCATCCTTTTTAAAACCCTTTTCTGCAAAAAAAGAGCTACCAACACTCCCCAGTTGCCTATGCCAACCGTATTACAGCTTGGGCAGGGTAATACTTGGGACAATTTAACATTTGACGAACTCAGTTGAGATGTAGTTATTTATCTACATATGGTGGCTGGGCTATTTATTTTAACCATCTCTGTACTGTGGGGGTGAGTTCAGGGGTGGATGGGAAAGTGATAGTCTGGACACATGCCCTATTTATTCGTGGTCTCCTGGTTGAAAACATAATTGACACAGGCATGTAAAATACAGCCCAGTGTATCAGCATTTACCTTGACAAGACCCATAACAATCTTCTATGCTTCAATCAGATGAACTCTTGGCTTTCTAAATTCCAGTTGAGTATAAACTCACTTTTAGTACATGAGATCAAAAAAAAATTTAAGCTTTTAAAAGGTGCCTATTCATGAGCTTGGACCAAACAAAAACTACATTTCAGGAGCTTCCTCAGCCACAAATAGTTGAGCTAGCAGAAGGGTTCTAAGGAGTGGAAATCTTCCAATGTAGCACCCTTTCAGATAGGGACAAAGACTTAAAAATAAGGCAATTATAGACCAGTTATCTCAATATCTGTTATTGGGGAAATGTTAAATCGATCATGAAGGACGTTATAGTAGCACTAAGAAATACACAGTACAACCAAGAAGAGTAGGCATGGCTTCAAGAAGGGGAAAGCATGCCTGACAAAATTTATTAGAAATCTTTGAGGAGATAACAAACAGGATAGACAAAGGGGAACCCTTAGATGCAATACATTTGGACTTCCAAAAGGCATTCGATAAGGTACTGTGCAGAAGATTAGTTTAGATAAGAATTTGTGGTGTTGGATGTAGCAGAATTGAGATAACGAGAAGGGGTCATTTTCAGGATAGCAATCTGCAACTTGCAACTAGTAGACTGCTGTAGGGATCAGTGCTGGGGTCACAATTATTGATGATACACATTCACTGTCCTCAAAGTCAGTAATGTGCTACAGTCAAGTTTGCAGATGACACAAAAATGAGGGTTAGAAGCCAAGTGGTCAGGATGACAGAGTCTGCAGAGAGATATAGGTGGATTAATGGACGAAAACCTGGCAGATGGAATATAATGTTGGAAACAGTGAGGTTATGCACCATAGCAGTAAGGATAGAGGTGCTGAATATTATTTTAAATGGAGAAATACAGCAGAAAGCTGCACAAAAAAAGAATTTTGGGATCTATAAGACCATAAGCTAAAGAGACAGATTTAGGCCACTTGGTCCATCAAGACTGCTCCACCATTCAATCATGGCTGATGTGTTTCGCAACGCCATTCTCCTGCCTTTACTTCTTAACCCACTGTTCCCTTACTAATCAAGAGCATATCTCGGTCTTAAATATACTCAATGACACTAAAGGTCTCCGCAGCTTTCTATAGCAATGAGATTCACCACTCCCTGGCTGAAGAAGTTCCTCCTCATCTCAGTTCTAAAGGGTCACCCCTTCACTGAGACTGTGCCCTCAGGTCCTAGTCTCTCCTGCTAGTGGAAACATCTTCTCCACATTTACTGTATCCAGCCTCTCAGTAATCTGGAAGTTTCATTCAGATCCCCCCTTATCCTTTAAACACTATCAAATACAGATCCAGAGTCCTCGACTGCTCCTCATATTACGAGCCCTTCATGAGATCATTCTTGTAAACCTTCTTTGGACCCCTCCAGCACTAGCACATCATTCCTTAGGTACAGATACAGTTCACAATATTCCAAATGCCGTCTTGTACAATCTCAGCAGTACACCTTTGCTTCTGTATTCTAGCCCTCTTGAAATGAATGCTAACATTGCATTTGCCTTCTTAACTGCCAACTGGTCCTATATGTTAACCTTAAGGGAATCCTGAACCAGGACTGAAAAGTCCTTTTGCACTTCAGATTTCTGAAGCTTTTCCCCATTTAGTAAATAATCTACACCTTTATTCTACCTACCAAAAGGTGGATAGCCTCATACTTTCCCACATTTGTATTCCACTTGCCACTTCTTTACCCACTCTCCTAGCCTGACCAAATCCTCCTGCATCCTCCCTGCTTTCTCAACACTTGAATGAAGATTTGTAGCTAGGCTGCTGGTTGTAGATGTTGGCTGTTCGCTGAGCTGGGAGGTTTGATAGCAGACATTTTGTCCCTGTACTATGTGATGTCCTCAGTGCTGTGCAGCCTCTGGTGAAGCGCTGTTGTCTTGTGCCGGTTTGAATTTACATGGCCTGGTTTTTACTGCTTCTGGAAGGTGCTGGTTCCGGTTGTGTGTTATAGTGGTCAGTATATTGGGTCTAATTCAATGTTTGTTGATGGAGTTTGCGGATGATTGCCAAGCCTCCAAGAATTCCCTGGCTGTCCTCTGTTTGACTTGTGCTATGATAGTACTGCTGTCCCAGTTGAAAGTGTGGTTTTTCTTGTCGGTGTGTATTGAAACCAGGGACATCTGGTCGTGTCATTTAGTTGCTAGCTGGTGTTCATGGATGCAAGTTGCTAGTTTTCTGCCTGTTTGTCCCACGTAGTGTTTTGTTCTCCGCATGGTATCTTGTCGACCATATTCATTCTGTCCATGGTATCTATTGGGTCTTTAACTCTGGTCAGTTGCTGTCTCAGTGTGGCTGCCGGTTTTTTAGTAGTCTTCTTGGCAGCACCTTGTCAAAGGCCTTCTCGAAATCCAAATAGATCACGTCCACTCTCTTTTATGCAACTTACTTGTTACCTCCTCAAACAATTCTAACAGATTCGTCAGGTTTGACATCCCTTGATAAAGCTGTGCCGACTCAGCTCTATTTTACCATGCACTCTAGGTACTCCACAATCTCACCCTTAATAACGCACTCTAAAGTCTCACCAATTTCTCAGGTCAGGCTAACCAGCCTATAATTTTCTGTCTTCTACTTACCTCCCTTCTTAGACAGGGGTGTTACATTCACCATTTTCCAGTGATTCCAGGAGGATGACACCAACACTCCCCCAATGTCCTCAGCTATCTCCTTCAGAACGCGTGCATGAATCACAAAAAGCTAGCATACACATAATAGGGACGGAGAAAGGAATAGTTGCTGTTATTTCGAAGCAAATGGAGTATAAAAATAGGGAGGTCTTGTTAAAAATAAAGAAGGCACTAATCAGGCCCTAGCCGGAATACTGTGATCAGTTTTGGAAAGCTTATCTAAGGAAAAATATATCCGCATTGGAGGCAGTCCAGAGATGGTTCACTGGTTGATCCCAGGTATGGAGGGACTGTCTTACAAAGGACAGGTTGAATAGGTTGGGACTATACTGGCTCAATGGAATTTAGAACAATGAAAGGCATCCTTATTGCTTGTGGGAGAGTCTATTACCAGAGGTAAAATCTCAGAGTCATGGTTTAAGGCATAACTGAGGAGAAATTTCTTCTCTCAAGAGTAATGGATCTGTGAAATTCTTCATTGTGGTCAGCTGTGGAGGCTGTGTTAAGAATATTCTATCAGGAAAGGAATTGTGGATTATGGGGAAAAAGCAGGAAGTAAAAATTGAACAATATCAGATCAGCCATGATCTCATTTGAATAGCACAGTAGATGCGATGGATTGAATGGCCTATTTCTACTCGTATATCTCATGGTCTTAAGTGCACCCTGGTGATTGACTTGATCTGGGAGTATGGCCATTTTTGTGGGCATCGCCAACTTCCCCTCAAAATGTGTTTCATGGCGCAAAAGATGAGGAAATGTAATTTGAACTATACCTATCTTGTGATTTAAATTTCTCTAAGATTTGAGTGAAGTGGAAACATTACCATAATGCGTCACAGGATGTAGTATTTTTAAACTGATGATCGAATTTACCTTGCAATCTGTGGTAATCCTATGCTTTTGGATGACATTGAAATATATTGTACTAAAAAATGATACTAATAAATCTTACCTATGAAAGTTTTCCAAGCCCTGGGATCTTCACTCTGTCTCCAACCATATGGCCACCCCATAACAACTGAATTATGCTTCATTCCACCAAGACCACACGATTGAATTAAATGTGCAATACCCTCTCGCACCTTTGAAGAAACTACTATTTGGCAAAATCCTTTGACCTTTTCAATTGCCATCATGTTTTTGATTGTCTAGATTGAGAAGCAAATGATAACTGAGTCAACAAATGGATTTCAACAGTTAAGTAATTTATACAAAGCATGCCTATACCATTTGCTACAAATGTAAATTGCTGCTCATATATTCTATTTGGTGTCCACTATGGTGATTTCTAAATAAAACCGTTCAATGAACCAGATTAGATATACTCTGGAGGAGTTTTCTACATTTTATGTATTTAGCCATACATATCTACAAATGAGAATTTAACCAAGATAATTACAGTCATTCCCAGAGCAGTTTTGAAAAGTTCTACGCAAGCAATTATGAAATACATACACATTACAAATTTCAAAAAAATCTAGGACATGATAGGAAAAATTGCTATTTATTCTGTGAATTTGAAAATCAGACCCTTTGGATCTTCTTAGACTGCATTTTCAGCCATGTGCACCTGCATGCATGGTGGAAAAATAAATTTTTCCAAAATGCTTTCATTTGAAGATTGATCTAATACACCCTTTTACCACACCTCCAAAAAAAAGTTTTGGTATACTGCTGCAAAGACAAATTGAATCCTTAATTACTGGCGTGAAGCTGGACTTCAGGGCTTATACGCCTGAAGGTCCTGGCAGCTGCAGGAATGTCACCTCTCCTGCCTCCTGATTGCACAAGAATGATACCAAAGATAACAAGCTGTAGAGCTGGATGAACACAGCAGGCCAGGCAGCATCAGAGGAGCAGGAAAGCTGACGTTTCGGGTCTGGACCCTT
>NW_025976102.1:0-7599 GCF_021869965.1 Rhincodon typus | reverse complement strand
GACCCTTCTTCAGAAATTTCTGAAGAAGGGTCTAGGCCCGAAACGTCAGCCTTCCTGCTCCTCTGATGCTGCTTGGCCTGCTGTGTTCATCCAGCTCTACACCTTGTTATCCCAATCAACTACTGCCCATCAGACTGCTCTCAATCATCAGTAAAGTGATGGAGACGACATCAACAGTGTTATCCAATGGTACTCACTCAGTTGAGCTACCCTGCTCATTATCATTCAATTTGGATTCTGCAGGGCCACTCAGATCCTAGTCTCATTACAGCCTTGGTTCAAACATGGACAGAAATAGGATGAGAATAACTGTCCTTGACATTAAGACAGCATTTGATGGAGTAAAGCATCAAGGTAGCCCTAACAAAACTGGAGCTAATGTGAATTGGAGAAAAGCACTCCATAGGTTGGGCTCATACCATACAACATAAAATGTAGGAATATAAGTAGGCCATTTGGCCCATCGAGTACGTTCTGCCATTCAATGAGATCATGGCTGATCTGATAATCCTTGACTCCACTTTCCTGCCTAGCCAATAACCCTCAATTCTCATAATGATTAGAAGCCTGTCTATCTCAGCTTTGAATATAGCTAGCACAAAGGAAGATGACTGAAGCTGTTGGGTGTCAATTATCTTTGTCCTTTGACAACTCTACAGGAGTTCCTCAGGGTAGTATCTGAGGCCAAACCATCTTCAGCTTCTTCATCAATGACCTATGGCTTCCTCCTCAGTCATAAGATCAGAAATGAAGATGTTTGCAGATGATTGTACAATTTCAATACCATTTGTAACTCCTCAGATACTGAAGCAATCCATGTCAATAACAAGAAAACATTCAGGCTTGGACAGTTAAATGGCAAATAGCATTCATGCCACACAAGTGCCAGGCATCTCCAACAAGAAATAATGTAACTATTTCTTTTTGACATTCAGTGGTACTACCACTCCTTTAAAACCCTTAATATATCTGGGGGTTACCAGTGACCAAAACTAAACCAACCGTATATTTTCCATCACTTTAGCCATTCAGTCCTTCAACCATCAATGCTCAGTGGCAACACTGTAAATCATATACAAGATACACTGTAGCAACTCATCAAGGTTCTCTTGATAGCATCGATGTAATCTGCAAACTCTACTAGCCAGAAAAACAAGGGATGCATGGAAATACCAGCAACAGCAAGCTCCCTTCCTAGCCAGGCACCATCTTGAATTGGAACAATATCATTAAACCTTCACTGTCGCTGGGTCAAAATGTTGGAACTCCCTTCCTAACATCTTATTGACTGCAATGGTTGAAGAAAATGGCTCACCACCAGCTTCTCAAAGGCAATTAGGTACAAGCAATAAATGCTGCTCCAGCCAGTGACAGCCTCATCCCACGAATAATTATAAGAATGATCAGTATCCAAGTGATCTAATTGGGACCTTTCTTGTTCTCTATTAACATAAAGATTTGGAATTGGCATGGAAGTAATGATAAATAAATCTGGTTTCAATATAAAGAGACAAGCCAAACTATGATAAAGAATTTGGAAAACATCAGGTGACTGTGAAGAAATTAGTGGTTTGAGAAGATATCTAGAAAATGAAAATTCAAATGAAAAAGAATGTGATATACTTTGTTATAAATAGGAGTTTGGCAATAGCAAACAATAACAAAATTCTGAAATCCAGTTCAGAAAGCAGTTTCTTGGAGCACAGATACTTATTTACAATGACAGAATTATAGGCAGAAAATATCAATTAAGCCATAACTTCAGAAGTGTTTCCATTTGTGCACGATTATGACTCTACTATATATCCACAGTAGGCATTCTCACTCCATGAAATGGCTATTTCAGTTATATCCAAATTGGGTAAATGTATGAACTAGCACCATACCCTTTTGAAATAGACTTAAAGTGTGCACTCTCATTTCACACCTATCCTTCCCAGCAAACAGGCAGAAGGAGATAAAAACAGAAAGTGCCGGAAACACTTAACAGGCCAGCAGCATCTGTGGAGAGCCAGAGTTAGCTTTTCAGGTCAGCAACCATTTGTTACATATTTTTCACACATTTTCCCAATCCTCATAAATGAATAGTCAGCACCTACTTCACTAGCCAACGCAGTCTCCATGTGATATCAAACTTTAAGACACTGACTTGTGATATTCATCAATTATTTTCTCACTGGGATCACCATTTTCACATTCACAACATAACAGTATTTTATGGATGTTTGCCATTTCACAGCACTGTTCAGTTTTTACCAGTGGTTACTAAGTTGCTCAGTTCTTCGGTGTTAGTCATCTATGACCTTCAAACTGCAAAGCTTCTTTGTCAAAATGATATACTGCTAATAAAATATCTTATGATGAATTATTTATGACAATTGTGCAACAGAAATCTCACCTTTCACCTCTAATGCTTTTTTTTTTCTGTTTGCATCTTTCCAAATTGATTGAATTGATTGAACTGTTTGGTGAAGAAATACCAAGGAAGAAATGACAAGAACTCCAGAATATGTTGTGACTTCATGAGAGCAAACTTTCTCACAATTTAGGTAACAATATTTTGTTTTTTTTTCTCTTGAATCAAAAGCAACTATACCTAGTTGCTTTAACATCCTTAATGACACTTTATTAATACACAACCACAAAAGGGAGAAATCAGTTCACTAAACCACTTATAACAGGTCCAACAATTTTAACTCCCTTTCCCAATTTTTTTTAAAAATGAAGCATCAGTAGACATTTGGTTGATGCACCAAAAGTCTTGCCATTTCACCCTGATGTACTGAATCCTGCTTTATCACCATGTGATAAATATGACAGAAGAGAAATTGCTTCTGTATTTCATGATGTTAAAATAGATTAGGTCAAAATGCTAACTGACCTTCTTAAGAAAAGCTGTTTCTATGGGTTTTTTTAACTCAACCTGTCCAGATGTGTTATGACACACTTCTGGAGTTGATAGGACTTGAATGTAATCCTTCTCGTCTAGAGATATAGACATTGCTACTGTGCCCACAAGTGAATTACAGAATCACAGAAATATTATGGTGCAGAAGAGGTCGTTTAGTCCATCATTCCTGCACTTGTTCTTTAAATGAGCATCACGACGTAATGCCAATCTCTTGCTTTTCCCCAAACCCTTGCACATTAATTCTACCTAAATAATCATTGAATGATTTGCTAATGCCTCAGTTGAACCTGCCTCCATTGCGTTTCCAGGCAGTGCATTCCATATCATAACTGTATGCTATGAAAACATATGTTCTCACATTACCCTTGCTTCTTTTGACATCACCTTAGATCCAGACCCTCTCATTCATGTTCCTTTTATAAGTAGGAAGCGCTCCTCTCTGTCTACTGTATCCAGCCCTCATAATGCTGAAAATCTCTATCAAATCTCCTCTCAACCTTCTTCTCTCAAGGAAAATAGTCTCAACTTCTTCAATATAGCCTTATAACTAAAGTTTCTCATTCCTGGAACCACTCTAGCAAATTGCTTCCTTACTCCCTCCAATGTATTCACATCTTTCCTATAATGTAGTGCCCACAACTATACACAATTCTCCAGCTGAGGTCTAGCAAGTGTCTCTTGGAGGTTCAGCATCACCTCCCTGCTCTTGTACTGAGTTCTGAGGAAGGGTCACCGGACCCGAAACGTTAACTCTGTTTTCTTCTTCACAGATGCTGCCAGACCTGCTGAGCTTTTCCAGCAACTTTGTTTTTGTTACAATTCTTCCATGTTTTGTGTCATCTGCAAATTTTCAGACTGTGACCTGCACACCAGGATCTAGATCATCTGCATACCATGAAAAGCAAGAATCTCAATACCAGCATAAAAATAAAACAAAAAAAAACAATGGATGCTGGAATTCTGAAACAAAAACAGAAATTGCCAGAGAAACTCAGCAGGTTTGGCAGCACCTGTGGAGAGAAAGCAGAGTTAACATTTCAAGTCTAGTGACCCTTCTTCAGAACTGGTAGTAGCTCAAAAAAGGTTTATTCTGAAGACTGGGAGTGAAGTGGGGGAGGGGAAATGAGTGAGTAGATAGGCAGGTATGGAGCCCAGAGAGAGATAGAGAAGGACAGTTAGGCAGACAAAGGGACTGATGGTAGTGTGCCAGGGAGGTATGCACAGGAACCCATTTTCACCTACTAATTATCCCCATTATCAGCCTTTCTTTCTCCCTGGCATACTATCATCCATCCTTCTGTCTGACAAACTGTCATTCTCTCCCTCTGGGCTCCATCTCCACCCATCTCACTCCTTCCCCAAACTCCCACCCATTGCTCAACCCCATCTTCAATATATGTACCATCATTTCCTAGCTACTATCAGCCCCAAAGAAGGGTCACTGGACTAGAAATGTTAATTCTGCTTTCTCTCCACAGATGCTGCCAGACCTGCTGAGTTTCGTCAGCAGTTTCTGTTTTTATCCAAATACCAACTCCTGAGGAACTCTACCACAAACTTTCCTCCAATCTGAAAAAATATCCATTAACCATTACTCACTGTTTCCTATCACTCTGGTAATTTCTTATCCATGTTGATACTTTCCATTTTATGCCACGATCTATAACTTTCCTCACAAGTCTGTTGTGTGATACTGTGCCAAATGCCTTCTTGAAATCCATGTATGCCTGATCCACGGTATTATCCATATCGACCTTTTCCATTATCTAACTCCTGCAAATTATTTAAACATAATTTTCCCCTATCCAAATAATTGTTCCTAGAAGCTTCCCGAACCTCCGAAGTTAATCTAATTGGTATGTATTTGCTGGCTTTAGCCTTACCACCTTCCTTGAACAAGGCTGTAATGTTTACAATTCTCCAGTCTTCTAGCACCTCCTCTGAATCTAGCGAAGGCTGAAAGATAATGGCAATTCCCCTGCAATTTCCACCCTCACTTCCTTCAAAATCCTTGGATATATCTCATCTGATCCTGGTGCCTTATGATCTGTACGTACAAAAGTCTATTGGGAATTCTTCCTTACTACGTTTAGAGCCTTCAAGTGACAGAGCTTCCTCTGGTGACATCGTAGCCTGGGCAGCATCCTCTCCTTTCATAAAGTAAAGTATTCATTTAACACCTTGCCAGGTCCCCTGCCTCCAAATGTGAAGCCCCTTTACATTGTCTAATCAGTCCTCCTCTTCCTTTAACCGTTATTTTACTATTTATCTACCTACAGAGGGCTTGAGATTCCCTTTTTATGTTAGCTGCTAATCTCATATCATAAATTCTTCTTTGCTGTGGTGATAACGGAAAAGTATCGTTTTTACACACGACAATCTGCATCTGTAACTCCCCAACATTATTTACTATACTCTGTGGATTTATATACATGCACATTAACTCTGTTTTGGACTTCATTTCTTTCTCCCTTACTCTGACTTCACCTCGTAACTGATTATTCTCTATGCAATTGCCAGTTGTATCCCCAAAACATTTTGCAAACCAAGGTATTTTCCTTACTATTTTCTCTTGGTTACTACACCTTTGCCAAGTTAGGTTAAATCGCTCCCTCCCCCACCCAAGTGAATTAGCAAATTGCCCTTCAAGGAATATAGTCCCAGCTCTGTTCAGGTGCAATCTGCCCAGCTTGTACAGGTGCCATCTTTCCCACAGATACTCCCACGCATCTAAAGCCCTCCCTCCCGTACCAATCTTTCCAGTTACGCATTCATCTATCTTACCCTCCAGTTTCTGCACTCCCTTGCATGTGGCACTATGAGTAACCCAGAGATTATTACAGTTGAGGTCCTGCTTGCTAACTCTCTACGTAGCTCCCTAAATTCTGATTATAGGATCATATCCCACTTCCTATCTAAGTCACTGCTACTACTTGATCCCTACAAAGCTGGTTCTAAGTTGTTCTTTTTTCATATGAATACCAGTAGTCAAATCAAGTATACTGGGCTCTGAACAATATAAAAATATCTTTTGCAAAATCAGTCTACAGAAAGAGACAGTAGATACAAAATGTCCTTTTATTTCTGCTGAAGGTAGTTTGCAGTGCAAATATTCACAGCTTCACAAATGAAGGAGTTCTTACTAGATGTAAGTGACTATGTACTGTTCTTGCTGAGTTATTACATAGCCTATTATCAAAGGTGATTTAAGATTGGCGTCATCGTCACACAGCAAATACACTTGCATTTTAATGGATAATTCAAATCAAAGTTGATCATCCGCTAAGGTTATGCTGCTGGTCACCTTGCTACTAATATATGCTGCAGTTAACAAAGTCACTGTTTCAAGGTACTGTCAAGTCCATTGAAAGACAGAAAGTTCTGTCAGGCTGAATTCAATTCCATTGTAACAGCATTATGTTGTTCAATATTCTAATATAGATGATACATTTTATTCGTAATTTTTCTGTTCAATAGTTTTAGTAACTAAGAATGCTCCAATAGCTACTTCTGTACTTAAGTGACAGTGCATACAATTTATTATCCTGTAAACAACTTGTGGCCACCATCAGGGACAATTTTACCCTAGCATGCTTCGCAGTAAATGATGGCACCAGGTTGGTTGCTCATTTTGTAGCCCACCTGATTTTATTTTTCATGACATGGTACCCCATGTATGTTCAGATATGAATTCAGGTAGCATCCCAGAGCCGTACTAAAATGTGAATATGCCTCTTAAAGAAAGATTATAAGCCCTAATGCCTGATTTCTTAGCAATAGAAATGGATAAAATTACACCGATTGTGTATGTATAAATAAAACTGGCCTGATATTTTCTGAATGCATGGTAAGTCCTGATGGAAGTGGCCAGCAGAACACCGGTTACCAGCACCTACATGAACAACACAAGGGTGTCTACTCAATAGGTCTGGACATTGTAGCAAACAATCTGAGTTCAGTGTGGGAAGAGATTCAGTGATCTGATTGGAGCAATACCTCTCTAGACAACACTTATTCACCTCAATAAAAATTCAGTAAGCTTTATGACTTAAAGTTGCACTTTCAAGACTATCCTCTGTTGATCTACAGCCTTTCAAAGCCATGCCAACTTTTCCCTCTATTTCTTTTCACAGCAAGAATTTCCTGAAGACAGCACCCTGGAGGAAATGAGGACAATCCTTGGGGATGCACCTTGATGCAATCCTTCTTTCCCAAGCACCAGCACAGATGTTTGCACTCTCCATGCATTTGAGAGAGTAGACACCCAGCACGCGTAACTGGCAGTAAGTAGTGAGGACTGTTTCTTTCCCAGCTCATTGAGAACTTCAAAGGGTCAAACCAAAATAAAATGCTTTTCTCTTATAAGTAACTCTGTCTAGTATTGAAAGACCTACAAGGGAGATACAGTATGACAGTTGACAGTATGCAGAAGTATACTTGCAGTCTGTGTAATGTTACCATCAGAACTCTTGTAGATTATCCTGAAATATTTCAGCCAGGCCCACAATAAAGGAATCAGAGATAGTAGGAACTGCAGATGCTGGAGAATCCGAGATAACAAGGTGCAGGGCTGGATGAACACAGCAGGCCAAGCAGCATCATATGCAGCATCTGCATTTCTTACTATCTCTGATTCAAATTTTCTCCAGCATCTGCAGTTCTTACTATCTCTGATTCAAATTTTGAGA
>NW_025976101.1:1372-7599 GCF_021869965.1 Rhincodon typus | reverse complement strand
CTGCTGTGTTCATCCAGCTCCACACCTTGTTATCTCAGACTCCAGCATCAGCAGTTCCTACTATCTACACTTATGTTTTCTGCTGCCTACAGCCTTCTTCACTATTGAACAGACACCTAATTTTCATATCATCAAGCCTTTTTATCAAGCCACCTATGGTCTAAATCATTGATATTTTGGAATACTGTGTGCAATTCTGGTCTCCCTGCTATAGGAAGGATGTTGTGAAAATAGAAAGGGTTCAGAAAAGATTTACAAGGATGTTGCCAATTTTCCTTGGAGCGTTGGAGGCTGAGGGTGACCTTATAGATATTTATAAAATCATGGGGGGCATGGATAGGGTAAATAGACAAGGTCTTTTCCCCAGGGTTGGGGAAGTCAAAAACTAGAGCGCATAGGTTTAAGGTGAGAGGGGAAAGATGTAAAAGAGACTTAAGGGGCAACTTTTTCACGCAGAGGGTGGTGCATGTATGGAATGAGCCACCAGTGGAAGTGGTGGAGGCTGATACAATAACAACATTTAAAAGGCACCTGGATAGGTGTATGAATAGGAATTGTTTAGAGGGATATGGGCCAAATGCTGGCAAATGGGACTAGATTTATCTAGTATATTGGTCGGCATGGATGAATTCGACCATAGGGTCTGTTTTCATGCTGTACACCTCTATGACTCTAAGAACAGTAAGGAATCCAATACAAAGCCTCATGAAATATTGCTACAAACAGCTTTCCAGTCACAAAAGCATGTGTCAACTACTGCCCTTTGTTTCTTGTCCCTAAGACAATTTTAGATCCAACTTGTCTCCTGCCTTTAGATTACGTGGGATTTTACATCACTGCCATGTAGGACCTTGTGAAAAGCCTTGCTAAAATTCATGTAAATTGCATTAAATATACTAGCCTTTTTGACCCTCCTATAGTTCCTCGACAAATTCAATTACTTAGATACAATCTTCCCTTACAAATCCATTCAAATTGCCCTTGACTTATCTGTACCTCTTTCAATGACAAAAACTGCTTCCCAGATTTTTCAGTAATATACCTTCATCAGAGAATAGGCTGATTGGACTTTCATTACTGGGGCTATCTTTTCCTCAATTTTGAGATAATGGCACATTAGCGGTCTGGCAGTCCTCCAACACAATGTGTAAACACAGAAAGGATAGGAAAATAACTGCCAGAACCTCTTTTATTTTTTCGCTTGCTTTCTCTAGCAGCTTGATTTTCATTTCATTTGGTCCTGCTGATTTATCCACCTTTAAAGATGCCAAATACCATTATATTTCCTCCCTCACTAGATTTATACCACACACTATTTTACACGCCTTCTGTTTAACAACAATATTTGGGTCATCCCTCCCTTTTGTGAAAACAGATTCAAAGTATTCATTAAAGATTAAGGCTACACAGACAGAATGCAACCAGCAGTAATTGGAACGTGGAAGTTTGGTAAGTGTGGGAGTTAGGTGAAGTGGGGGAGCAAATAAATGAATTCAGTGCATAGTGTGAGTCTGATGAGCAGAGGTTGAAACTGCTGAGTTTATGGAAGTGAATTTGCTGTTTTGTTTTCTTAACTACCTTCATGGGTCAGTGGGGGCAGGAGCAGACTGAGGCTGGGAGATTATAAGGTAATGAACTGAGAAGCACCAGAGATAAATAAAAGTCAGAGACTAAGAGGAGACTAAGGTTTGTTTTCTATTTTTATTCATTCATAGGATGTGAGTGTCATTGGCTAGGGTAGCATAAATTGCCCATCCCCTATTAAGTTAATATTCAAACACATTGCTGTGGGGCTGGGGTCATATGATTTCTTTTATTCATTCACAGGATGAGGCCTCACTGGCTAGGCAGCATTTATTGCCCATCCCTAATTGCCCAGAGGGCAGTTTAAGAGTCAACCACATTGCTGTGGATCTGGAGTCACATGTAGGCCAGACCAGGTAAGGATGGCAGTTTCCTTCCCAAAAGGGCATTAGTGAACCTGATGGGGTTTTCCAACAATTGACAATGGATTCATGGTCATCATTAGACTCTCAATGCAGATTTCTATTGAATTCAGATTCCACCATCTTCCTTGTAATGATTCAAACCTAGGTCCCCAGAACATTACCTGGGTCTCTGGATTAACAGGCAAGCGATAAAACCACTAGGCCATCGCCTCCCCTAATTCCAATTTTTTGTTGAATTCAAATTCTAATATCTGGGCATGGTGAAGCTTTGAGTCTGGGTCCTGAGGAGATTACCTGGGTCTCTGGATTATTAGTCTAGTTATTAGTATAATATTAACCATATTATTAACCATAATGGGACCAGCTTCCTCGTGTTGGATTTACTTGCGCTGTTGAGAGGAAGTCACAGAGCATGGCTACAGTAGGGACACAGCTTACCTTAGGAAAGGAACCAAGGCAGAGGAAATTCAGTTCTGTTGAATCTCAGGGGAGTAAGGCAAGGCTGGATAGCCTCCACTTTAATGCCAGTGTACTGTAGGTAAGACAGATGAATTAAGGGAATGGATTGACACATGGAACTGTGATATTGTTACCATCGCAGAGACAGGGATGAGGGAGGGCCAGGACTGGCAACTCAACATTATGGGGTAGAGGATCTTCAGTCAGGACAGAGGAGGGTGTAAAAGAGAAGCTGGTGCTGCATTATTAATTGAGGGTTCAGTTACTGCAGTAAGGAGTGACAATATCTATAAGAGTGTTCAAATGTGGCTTTGTCAGTAGAGCTGAGGAATAAAAAAAAGGGGCAGACACACTTCTGAGAGAGTATAATGCACCCCCAAACAGTCAGTGGGCAATAGAGGAGCAGACATTTTGACGATTCACTGACATGTGTAAAACCAGTAATATGGTAATTATATCAGATGATTTCAATTTCCTCAACATTTGTTTGGATAGTCACAATGTAAAAGATTCAGCGGGAGCAGATTTCTTGAAAAATATTCAGAAGCATTTTTTATATCAACATAGAGAAGGTCCAACAAGGGACAGGGCAGGGCTGGACCTAATTCTGGTGAGTGAAACCAGACAGATGCTTAACATGGCAGTGGGAGAGCATTTTAGTGACAACGACCTCATCACTGTATCTTCTAACTTTGTTCTGGAAAAGGAAAAAGATTGTCTTCAAAAAGAGATTTTAGATTGGGGGAGGGCAAAGTTTATTAAAATAAGACAGGGTCTGACCAAAATAGACTGGAAATAGTTACTTCTGGGTAAGTCTACAGCAGAACGATGGGGAGGGGGTGTTCAAAATGGAATTGGTGTGAGGACAGGCGGAATATGTTCCTGTTAGGATGAAATGGAGGAGAAACAAGCCCAGAGAATCCTGGATATTTTGGAACATTCAGCAATGGGTAAAAAGGAAAATAGAGGCCTTTGACAGGAACAAAGGAAGCAAATCATTCGAGACCCTAGTGCAGTGTGGAAAGTGCAGGAGGTGGAACTTAAGAAAGCAAATAGGAGCTCAAAGAGGGGGCATGAAAATCACTTGCGGTTAAGATTAGGGAGAATCCCAAGGTTACAAATAAAAACAGAAGTCGCTGGAAAAGATCAACAGGTCCAGCAGCGTCTGTGAAGGGAAATCAGAATTAACCTTTCAGATCTGGCGACCCTTCCTCAGAACTGATGGTAGGTAGGAAAATATCAGTTTCTATGCAGAAGATAGGGTGGGGAGAGAGGGTCAGGTTGAAAGATAGATGGGGATAGACCCCAAAGAAAGAAAAGGATGGATGGACAGACAAAGGAGTGGATAACGATCAGGCTGGGAGGGTGAATAGCTGTTAATGGAGACTGTTAGTGACTAACAATAGGTAATATGTAATGGCAGGCTATGCCATAACAAGGCCTGGTGTGTGGGGTAGGGGGCTGGGACATGGGAGAGTTCAGGCCCTAAAATTATTGAACTCGATATTGAGTCCAGAGGGCTGCAGGGTCCCCAAGCGGAAAATGAGGTATTGCTCTTCCAACTTGTCCTGAGCTTCGCTGGAACACTGCAGCAAGCCTGAGACAGAGATGTTAGCCAAGGGACAGGCTGGTGTGTTAAAATGGTAGGCAACTGGAAGCTCAGGGTCTTCTTTGGGGCAGAATGTAGATGTTCTGCGAAATGGTCACCCAGTCTATGCTTCGTTTTCCAAATGTAGAGGAGACCACATTGTGGGCAGCAAATGTACTACACTAGATTGTGGGAAGTGCAGGCAAAGTGCTGCTTCACCTGGAAGGTATGTTTGGGCCCTTGGATACTGAGTCTGCCATAACACACTACCTATTTTTAGTCACTGACAGCCTCCATTATCAGTTATTCACCCTCTTAGCCAGATTGTTATCCACTCCTTTGTCAGTCCAACTGTTCTTCTCTCTCTTTTTGAGCTCTATCCCCACCTATCCTTTTCTCCTGACCCCCTCTCCCCCACCTATCTTCTGCATAGAAACCAATGTTTTCCTAGCTACCATCAGTTCTGAGGAAGGGTCACCGGACCCAAAACGTTAACTCTGATTTCTCATCACAGCTGCTGCCAGACCTGCTGATTTTTTCCGGCAATTTCTGTTTTAGTTTCTGTTTTACAGCATCCGCAGTTCTTTCAGTTTTTATTCAAAATCCCAAGATATTCTATCAGTATATCAAGGATAACCAGGGAAAGAGGAGGATCCAGTTGGGATCAAGTGGGTATTCAGTGCATGGAATTGGAGGACATTGGTAGATATTGAATGAGTGCTTCATATTTGTCTTCAGTTCGGAGAAGAAGGATTTAGGGACTGTGTATTCGGAAGGAGGGACTGTGAGTCTCACATAACTGGAAGGAAAACTATCCAAGAAAATTCTGAAGCAAAAAATTAATGTTCACTTGGAGATGCATGACTTGACCAGGGTGAGTCAGCATGGCTTGTCAGAGGGAGGAGATGCCTAACGAGTTTGAGTGAACTTTTCAAGAAGGCGAGCAGCTGTGTAGGTGAAGGTCGTGCAGTGTGTACAGCAAAGTGTTTGATGAAGTCCCACATGGAAGACTGATAAAGAAAGTAAAAGCACATGGGATCCAGGGTAACTTGGCAAGTTGGATCCAAAATTGATTTAGTGACAGAAAACAGAAGGTTGTGGTTAAAGGCTGTTTGTGTGACAGGAGGCCAGTATCTAATCGCATACCACATGGCTCAGTTCATGATACATATAAATGATACAGAATATAATATGGAGGGCATTATAAGTAAGTTTACAAATGACACAAAGTTTGGCCAGCTGGCTGACAGTAAGGTAGAAGGTCTTAGGTTACAGTAAGATATAAATGGATTGGTCAAATGGTTAATAGCAGATGAAATTTAACACTGGTAGTTGTGAGGTGATGCGTTTTGGAAGGAATATCATGACAAGAGAATACTCAATGAATGGCAGGCCTGGTAAGTTCAGAGGAACAGAGAGATCTTGGGGTACTCATCCACAGGGTCCCTGAAGGTATCAGGATGAGTTAAGAAGACATATGGGATACTTGCCTTTATGAACTGTGACATCAGCTATAAGAGCAGGAGGGTCATATTGGAGCTGTACATAACTTTGGTTAGGCCACAACTGGAGTTCTGTGTGCAGTTCTAGTCACCACGGTATAGGAAGGATGTGATTGCACAGGAGAGGGTGGAGAGGAGATTCACCAGGATGTTGCCTGGGATGGAGTATTTCAGCCATGAAGACAGATTGGATAAGCTCAGGTTTTCTTTGGGAATGAGGGGGGACCTGATAGAAGTGTCTAAGATTATGAGGAGCATGGACAGGGTGGATAGAACGCAGCTTTTCCCTTTGACTGAAGGGCTAATAACAACAGGCACAATTTTAAGGTGAAAGGCAAGACATTTAGAGGGGATTTGAGGAAAAAAACATTCTCTCAGAAGGTGATGGAAATCTCAAATGCTCTGCCTGGTAGGGTAAGTGAGGTGGGAAATGATTAAAAAGTACTTGGGTGAGCACCTGAAATAACATACATTTAAGGCAATAGACCACTATGTGCTGGAAAGCAGGACTACCATAGATTTAGAGATAGTAGGAACTGCAGATGCTGGAGAATCTGAGATAACAAGGTGTAGAACTGGATGAACACAGTAGGCCAAGCAGCATCAGAGGTGCTGGAAAGCTGACTTCTTGCGGTTGCAGGGAAAAGTGCCGGGTGTGGTGGAGCTGGAGGGGAGTGCGGAGCGGACAAGGGAGGCACGGAGAGAGTGGTCCCTCCGGAAGGCAAATAA
>NW_025976101.1:457-1272 GCF_021869965.1 Rhincodon typus | reverse complement strand
CTCCGCTTCTTCCTGTCCCGCAGGCCCGACCAGTCCCCCTCCACTGACACCCTCATCCGCTTAGCCGAACTCGTCCTCACCCTCAACAACTTCTCTTTCAATTCCTCCCACTTCCTACAGACAAAGGGGGTGGCCATGGGTACCCGCATGGGCCCAAGCTATGCCTGCCTCTTTGTAGGTTACGTGGAACAATCCCTCTCCCATACCTACACTGGCCCTAAATCCCATCTCTTCCTCCGTTACATTGATGACTGTATCGGCGCCGCCTCGTGCTCCCACGAGGAGCTCGAACAGTTCATCCACTTCATCAACACCTTCCAACCCAAACTTAAGTTCACCTGGACCATCTCTAATACCTCTCTCTCCTTCCTGGACCTCTCTGTCTCCATCTCCGGCAACCACCCGGAAACTATATCCATTTCAAGCCCACCGACTCCCACAGCTACCTAGAATACACCTCGTGCCACCCACCTTCCTGCAAAAATGCCATCCCCTATTCCCAATTCCTTCGCCTCCACCGCATCTGCTCCCAGGATGAGGCATTCCACTCCCGTACATCTCAGATGTCCTTGTTTTTCAAGGACCGCATCATCCCCCCCTCAGTAGTCGTGAACGCCCTCGACTGTGTCTCCCGCATTTCCCGCAACTCATCCCTCACATCCCCTCCCCGCAATAACGACCAAAACAGAATCTTCCTCATCCTCACGTACCACCCCACCAACCTCCGGATCTAACGCATCATCCTCCGACACTTCCGCCATCTGTAATCTGACCCCACCACCAAAGACATTTTTCCCTCCCCACCCTTATCTGCC
>NW_025976101.1:0-357 GCF_021869965.1 Rhincodon typus | reverse complement strand
ACACCTGCCCCTACACCTCCCCCTCACCCCCATCCCAGGCCCCAAGAAGACTTTCCACATCAAACAGATGTTCACCTGCACATCTGCTAATATGGTATACTGCATCCGCTGTTCCCGTTGTGGCCTTCTCTACATCGGGGAAACCCCAAGCGGAGGCTTGGGGACCACTTTGCAGAACACCTACACTCGGTTCGCACTAAACAACTGCACCTCCCAGTCGCGAACCATTTCAACTCAGATGACATGTCCATCCTGGGCCTCCTGCAGTGCCACAACGATGCCACCCGGAGGTTGCAGGAATAGCAACTCATATTCCGCTTGGGAACCCTGCAGCCCAATGGTGTCAATGTGGACTTC
>NW_025976100.1:0-7599 GCF_021869965.1 Rhincodon typus | reverse complement strand
TGTGACTCCAGATCCACAGCAGTGTGGTTGACTCTTAACTGCCCTCTAGGCAATAGAGATGGCAAGAAATTTCTGAAGATGGGTCTAGGCCCGAAACGTCAGCTTCCCTGCTCCTCTGATGCTGCTTGGCCTGCTGTGCTCATCCAGCTCTACACCTTGTTATCTCAGATTCTCCAGAATCTGCAGTTCCTACTATCTCTTAAACCTTTATAGTTTGTTTTTGGCTCTGGAATTAGAGCAACCTCCTGGAATACTTGTGAAAACGATTAAAAAATGCGACTCTTGCATACTCCAAACAGTAAGTCTTTGCAGCAGATACCTCTTTTTTTAAAGTGTAGAGAGTTGACTGTTGTAGCTGTCCTTATTGAACGTTTGCTATGAAGGGTCATTTATTGAGAAATAATGGAAATGTGGGGACTCGGTGGTGCTGATGGGAGGATGTATTTGAAATCTTTTGAAATACAGTTCAATCAGAATTGGCAGACTCTCTTGGCATAGAATAGACCATTTAATGAGTGGTATGGCTTATCATGAGATGAACTAATATATTTATTTTCCCAGGGGGAATATGATCACCAATGATTATTCAACACATGCTGTATGAATGTTTGTTTCTTTAATACTTTGCATCTGCAGAAACTTCTTATCAAATTGATGTGTACTCCACTTTTGTTTGTCTTTGGATTTTCAGACTTTCAACCAAAATAAATCAATTTATTTAGTACAGACGAGTGCTTTAAGGATGTCCAGTAAATATTATAGTAACTATCACAGTGATGTCCACGCAACCGTTCAGAGCAGGTTGATTGATTCAGATCAGTTTGTCGTCTGTATACTCCAATTTAGAGTAAAGAAACCAAAGTTGTTTTGGCCCTGTATTAATCAGAATCTTGTCATTGTTTTGTTCACGGTATATTCCCACTTCCCGATCTGTCATTCAGATAAGATTAGCTGATCCATGGTAAGGTATCGAGTGGATGTCAACATGTACTAAATGCATCCAACACATGTAGGTTGCAAGACATTGCCAATAAAGGTGTACTTGGATTACTCGGTAATAGAACTTACCCTGATTGCTTGGTTATGTAATTTTTTTTTTCAAAATTCATCAATTTGGATGTGAGAGTTACTGGTTAAGTCAACACCTATTGCCCATCCCTTATTGCCATTGGTGGTGAGCTGCCTTCTTGAACTGTGGCAGTCCTTTTGTGTGTAGTTTCACCCACAGTGCTGTTAGGGAAGGAGTTCTGTGATGCTGATCCAATAATAGTGAAGGAGTGGGATATTTGTGCAGCTTCCTCCTGTTAGTTATTTAATTGACTGCTACCATTCACAACTTAGATCTGATCTGTTGGGTGTGGGAACAGATTTCGTGTTGTTTTGACTATTTGGCGTGCAAGTAGACCTATTTTACAGCTTCACTGGGTTGACATCTCATTTTTAAGGCACGTCTAGGCATGCCCTCCGGTAGTCGTCTTTGAACTAAGATGTCCTTCTGGCTTGGTGCTAATGGTAAAATGGAGGATATGTCATATGAGGTTGCAGACTGTGAATTTAATTCTGATGCTACTGATGCCCCACTGCACTTCGTGGATTTCTAGTTTGGTGTTGCTGGTTGTGTTCAAAGTCTGTCCCATTTAGTACATTGGTAGTGCATTGCAAAATGATGGAGTGTATCCTCTACGTAGAAGTGGGACTTCATCTCCATAGTGACAATGCGCTGATCATTTCTACTGAGACTGTCGTAGACAGGTGCATCTGAGATTGTCCTAACCGACTGCACCAATGTCAAGTAGCACTTTCCCTCTTGGTTCCCTTACCATCTGCTGCAGGCCAAGCCTAACAGCTATGTCCTTTAGGATTCTGCCAGCTTGGTTAGTAGTGGTACTACCAAGCTACTGTTGGTAGTGGACAAAGAAGTCCCCCATCTGGAATATATTCTCTGCCCTTGCCGCACTGGATGCTTCCTCTAAGTGGTGCTCAACATAGAGGAGTACTAATTCATGAGCTGAGGGATGGGGGGATGTTAAGGTGGTAATGAGGAGGTTTCTTTGCCCACATTTGGCCTGACGCCATGAGACCTCATGAGATCTGGAGTCAATTTGAGGGTTTCCAAGGCAGTTTCCTGACTGAATAGCACTGTCCTGCCACCTCTGGAGGACCTGCTTTGTCATTAGAATTTTACAGTACAAAAGGAGGCCAGTCAACTCATTGTGTCTGTATTGGCTCCCAAAAGAGCCACCCGCTCATCCCATTCTTCAGCTCTATCTCTATAGCCCTTTATATTTAAAGAAATAAATATATATACATAATATATATCTCCAGTTCTCTAACTCTCCCAGGCAGTGCATTCTAAATCCTAACAACTCTGAGAAAAGAAGTTTCTCCTCATCTCACTCTTAGCTCTCTTCCTGATGGTCGTGAAATTGTGACCAGTAGTTACTTACATAGCAACTAGTGGAAACAAAATATCCTTCTTTACCTAAAATTACTCATAATTTTGAACTCTTCAAAAAGAGGTGACCTTTAATTGTTTCTGATTTCAAGAAGAATAATCCCAGTCTTTCCTGGTATCATTCTAATTGTTGGGTGAATAGGTGGTACCCAGAAATGGTGATGGTGGTGTCTGGGCTGTTCTGATATTGTTATGATTTGTGACCTCTTGAGGCTCTTGATTCAGCCACAGTACCTTCTTGTGTTTTGCAGGCTTGGCCATCTGTTATCCTATTGATAATTTTTATTGCATTTAGGTTATCCTCTTCGATGTGTCAAATCAATTTGCATGGTCGTTTACAACACGTGTTCAGACAGCTTTGTGACTGCAATGTACCCACTTTTTTTTTTTTATAGACTCGCACACACTCGCTCCCATTGCATAATATAAAAAACAGTATTAAATGTCTAATTATTTCATGAAGCTTTGACACTGATTGAAAGGAAATAGTTGAAGGATGTTAATGTACTCTTCCCAGTTGAGGCATGCTAAATGAATTTGTGAAAAATCACGACAATGCTGGAGTGTTTCTTGCATTTAAAGAAAAGGGAAAGAAGAAAGTTTCACAAGTATAATGTGCAGATTGGTCTGAAACCTAATGATTTTTCCAATCTGATTGAGGTATATTAATCTAATTCTGATTTGCTGTGATTGACTACATATCCTTTTGTTAAGCCCATGTTACTAAATCTAGAACAGTCTTTGAAAAGAATATCAGTTCTGTGCTAAGATAGAGAGGCATTTGTCCCGAATCTGTTTTGATTGTGTAGCCATTATCTTTGTGCCCAAGGAAATGCGCTTGCCTTCCTCTTTACTGAAATGCTGTAAAAGCATAATATTGCTTCTGAGTTGTCAGTGATGTCAGTAGCAACAACAACTTGTGTATTTTAACTTTAACCTAATGAAACAGCCCAAAGTGCTTCACAGGGGCATTATAAAACACAGTATAACACTAAACTACATAGGAGATATTAAGTCACTTGACTTAAAACCTTGGTCTAAGAGAGAGGTTTTAAAGGAGTGTCTTAAATGAGGAAATTGAGATAGAAAGATGGAGAATTGTAGTGAGGGCATTCCTGTTCTTGTGGCCCTAGCAGCTGAAAGCAAGGTATCAAAAGACTGTTAATATGAGCTGATCAGATTACTCACTGCTAAGTACAGGTACTTGAATATCTTAAGACAAAGAAGGAGTTGAGCATTGGTTTGATTATGTCTTAGTTGATTTACAAATTTTTGTTAAGAGATTATTAAAATGTATGAATGATATCATTTATGATTTCAACAGTTTCACTGGTACGCATTAAATTAATTTGAGTGGTACTCCCCTTGTCTGGGCTTATTTTTTTTCTGTCCACTTTGTAGCCATAGTTCCCCGAAACATGAACCTGGCCTTTCCACTATACCTCATTAACGAGCAATTTCTTGGCAAATCTTCCAAAACCTCAGCAGATTCTATTTTTATCCTTATGACACCTTATCATGTCTCTTTTGACCCCTACACTGCCCTTGATTTATCAAGCTGCTTGTCTGACGAGCAACAGATTTTCTCCAGTCTTAGTATTGAGAAGACTGAAGTAATTGTTCTTGTTGCCTTCCAAAGTGCCCAATGCCTAGCCACTGATTCCATACCCTTCTTGGCCACCGACTTGAGGCTGAACCACATTGTTTGCAACTTTGGCCTCCATAAGACACTGAACTGAGCTTCCAACCCCATATCCACTCCATGACTAAGACTTGCCTAGCGTCGCTCATCTCATATTTTTAAATGTACATTGACAGGATGAGGGCATCACTAGATAGGTGAGCATTTATTGCCCATTCCTAATTGCCCAGAGGGCAGTAAGAAATCAACCAATGCTGGAGTCATGTGTAGGCCAGATCTAATAAGGATGGCAGTTTTCTTCCCTGAGAGACATTAGTGAACCAAATGGAGTTTTCTGACAATCGATAATGGATTCATAGTCACCATTAGACTGTTTAATTCCAGATATTTATTGAATTCAAATTCCACCATCTGCCACAATGGGATTTGAACTCAGATCCCCAGAACATTACTTGCATCTCAGCATTAACAGTCCAGTGATAATGCCACTCAGCCATCACCTCCCCTATTTCATGAGAAGGCACATAAATTCAGTGGTTGCAAGAGCAAGTCACAGGCTGATTCATTTGAGTGTCTTGCTGCGTCAAGACAAGCATGGGCATCGCAGATACCTTCAATATCATCGCAGGAGAATTGCAAGGGCGCATACTCTGCCCATTCCTTTTATCGCTCGATTGTTGATCTCCTCGTGAACATTTTGATGGGTGCAAACCTTGGCATCCCATAGCAACATCTACAGTTGATAGACCTGGATTTCACAGATGGCACTGACCTAATAGTTAAAGAATCATGTGCACTCCAAAGCAATAATGACTGGATGGCAGTATAACACTGAGGACATTGATCACTTCAGAAACAATTTGTCCATTCAAGAATCGATAAAGCAACATCTGTTTTGTGGTGGCTTTGTGTGGTTTGGGATTTGACGCCATCAGTGCAGTGATGAAGCTGCGACCCTAGATGGATATCTCCCACCAGCATTGACTAAGATGATGGCCGATTAATGGTAAAATTGTGGATATAATTTAGAGAGACATCACCACCGATGAAGGACCGGTTAGAGGTGCCTATAGAACATAATGACAGAGTTGACTGAGAGTTGCAAGGCATACATTTTTCCTCCCAGAATAATGTATTTCAAGAGTAGCAGTGAAGTGGACATCACCAGATGAATAAAGATGATGGGACTATTCAAAGAAGACATGGGAAAATATGTTTCAGGAGGACCTTCCACAGTAGGACACTCCCTGGACTGGAGAAAAAGACATTAGTTTGGATCAAGGCTGGCAGTGGAATCTCGTTGCCCATTGCCCTGCTCGGAGGAGCTAAGGCCTAGGTAAGTGATATCGGTTTGAGGTAATAGTCACTTCGCACAGAAGAGGCCCTTTAGCCCAAGTCTACATTGACCTATTTATAGATGTTGTGACTGCCTTGGATGGTTTTACACGCCCCAGCTCAAGGCATCTGTGTTCAATTTCAATGCTTCTACTACTACTCTGTCTGGGCTCATCTAACTGTTTGACTTGCCTTCCCTCTTACAAAGCCATGATAACTATCCCTGATTAAACCTTTCCTCTGCAAGTGGAGATTAATTCTCTCATTCAGAATTTTCTCCCAACAGTTTCACAGCACTTATGTACTCCCAGCAGTGTGACTACCCCTGTTTATTCCTAGGCTTTACCCACAAAGTCTCATTTGAAGACCCTTCCAAGAGCTTGTCCCTCCTTTAATGAAGTAAGTGACACCTTAATTAATAATGTGATACCACCTTTTCTTTTACTGCCTTTCCTGTTTTGCCCGAAGATGCTGTAGCCTGGAATGTTGAGTTACCAATCATCTCCCTCCTGCAACTATGTCTCTGTGATGACAAAAGTCTGTCAAATCCACGTGTCACTCCATGCCCGTAACTCATTTGTTTTTAATGCTAGAAGTATTATAGATGTGGATAGTACCTAAGATTACAGCCTTGTGTGATGACATCATATACATTTCACATACTCCTGTACTTGTACTTGGGTATATGTGGCAATAAACCTAATTTAGATTCTATTGTACTGGCACTCTAGTCACCTATCCCTGCTGTTAAGACTCCTTCCGACAGCACTAGCAAACCCGCCAGCAAGGATGTTGGTCTCAATTTGGTTCAGGTGCAGACCATCCTCCTTGAATAATTTGATACTTGCATGGTTAATCATCAGAATATCTCTTTCAAATATGTTCACCTTGAGCAGACAAATGAGTCCTCCTCCTTTTAATACCTCCTCAGCATACAGTGCTTCTGACAATGCAGCATTCTCTGAGTATCGTGTTGGTGTCATCTTACAAATATATATTTAAAACAATGGAGTGGGTCTTAAAATTCTAATGCACAGAAGGTGGTCACCGTGTTTGTTGTGGCCTTTTAGTGAAACACAGTCTTCTGACATAGGTGCATGTGCTACCACTAAATCAAGACTAATATCTTGTATCTTTCTCTCCATTTTAAAACATGGTTCTATAAGCTTCTAATCTATGATTTTCAAAGAAACCGGGCCTGAACTGCAGAATTCAATCAACAAACATTGATTAAAAATTTTGTAATTTGATATATAGGTATTTGACTTAATTACTGTAAATTGTAAGCCTTCAATATAAACTAGTAGGATGCAATTGTCAGGACACAAATGACAGTTCCAGATTCCCATGTGATAAAATCAAGTTTGTCTGGCTTGATTTAATCAGCCACAGTAAAACAGCATGCCTGCATGTGTTTCATCTTGTGGGCTGCTCACCACTTGCCTTCATTTCCCATCTGCTACATTGTGGTGTCTTAATGTATGACCAGCATTAATAAAGCAGCTGTTTTATAGTGATACTGATAATTTGATCTTATTGGCACATGCTTGGGCAATAGTTTGCACTCAACTTTTAAATTGTAACTGTCTTAGTTGTTTGCATTTCAAATCACGTAAAGCCGGATAAATCACTGCACATCTTGATTATAACAGCAACATTATCAATTTTCAAATGAAAGTACAGAAGTTTTCCAAGTACTAGCAGTCTTCCATTGTTCTTTCTCCAAACCTTTGTTTTTTTACATTAGCATAGTTGCAAACCACAGCCAAGCTTGATGTTGTTCTCTTGCAACACCCACAAGCGTGCTGGGAATAACTGTCAAAAGCAGGTGCATTGGTAATTTTTTTAATGAAAGTTCTCATTTATTCCAAATAAAAACCAAAAGGACCACTGATGCTGTAAATCAAAAACAAAAACAGAAGTTGCTGGAAAAGTTTCAGCAGGTATGGCAGCATCTGTGAAGAGAAATCAGAGTTAATATTTCATGTCCAGTGACCCTTCCTCCAAACCGATTGGTAGCTAGAAAAATGTTGGTTTATAGGCAGAAGATAGGGTGGGGTGAGGGGGTAAGGAGTAAACAATAGTTGGTGATAGAGCCCAAAGAGAGAGAAGAGCAGTAGGACAGTCAAAGGAATAGATAATGATCTGAGATAACAAGGTGTAGAGC
>NW_025976099.1:0-7599 GCF_021869965.1 Rhincodon typus | reverse complement strand
TATCCATCTTCTATCCGCCTCCCACTCTCTCCCTATTTATTTCAGAACCCCTTCCCCTCCCCCTTTTCTGATGAAGGGTCTAGGCCCGAAACGTCAGCCTCTCTGCTCCTATGATGCTGCTTGGCCTGCTGTGTTCATCCAGCCCTGCACCTTGTTGTCTCTCTTCTATTTAATGAAGTTTTACTCATCTCTCCGATCATGAATAAATACTGCAAAAGCTGGAAGGCTGAAATAAAGGCTGCAAAAAGCCATACAGTATCCTTGGAAAGAGCCAGAGCTAAAATTTCAAATTGGTGATGTGCTGTGCTCTTACCTTTTCAACCCTGGTGTTTTTCACACAGATCAAGAGACATATGCATGGATTGTTGAAGACTAAGCTCAGGATTTAATGTCTTAAATTGGTCATTAATTTATTGAAATTGCAGACCTGCCATCCCCAAAGGGATTTCTCACTCGTTCCATAAGACCAAAAGAGAACAGAGTAGGAGTAGATTTCGACCCATTAAACCTGCTTTGTCATTTAAAAAGATCAAGACTGATCTGATTCTGCTCTTATCTCCACTTTCCTGTCAACTCCATAATCTTTGACTCCTTTGTGGATCTGTCTAACTCAACCTTGAATATATCCAGTAATTCAGAGTCCTCCACTGACTGTAGAAGAGAATTCTAAGGATAAATGACCCTCCAAGAGAACAAATTTCTCCTCACTTCCATCTCAAATGGCCAATGCCTCTGTTGTAAACTGTGCCCCCCCCTCCCCCAGTTCTAGATGTGTTCATGCAAGGAGACACCCTCTCAGCATCTATAGGTAGGATTGTGGATATGAAGTTGCAATCACATCAGCCATGATCTTATTGAATGGTGAGCAGGTTTGGGGATGTCAAGTCTTCCATTCCTTCCTTGTTCACCAGCTTGCCCTTTCTGTGGATTGCCACTTTGCTGTGGGGGAGAGGTTTGAGTGCTCTGTTGATCCCAGGAGCGAAACCAGCAGGTGTGCTGACCTCCTGACAGGGCTAGCCATGATGGCAAGGTCAGAAGGGGGCAACTATACAAAGGGAAATCCAAAACAAGTTCTCAATGGTGATCCAGCTGGAGGATACTTGTGATGGTGGATGAAGGCTGCAGCAGTTGGGAGGTTCCCAATCATCAAGGTTCCCTCTCCACATCAACTAGATTTACCTTCTGTCAAGGACCGTGTATCTGCTGATGTGCAACAGCATTACAACATTATCATATGCTCTGTACAAGTTGTCTACCTAAACCACAGAACCCATGATCAATGACATGGATTTTCCTGGGTGGATAATCATACTCATTGAGGTTGTTGACTTGCTCGCTGAGCTGGCTTGTTCTCGTTCAGAAGTTTCGTTGCCATGCCAGAACAAGCCAGCTCGGTGAGCAAGTCAACAACCTCACCCACAACCTGAGCGACAGATCTTTGCCAAAGCTTTGAATCATACTTATTAATGAGTGATTGACAATGATGATCTTTGTATCCTGTCAAGCCCCATTAGAATTGTACATATGTTCTTAATTTCTTCTTACAAGAATATATCTTTCATTCGTCTAAGCTCCAATACATACAAACCAAACCTGTTGAATCTTCCCTCATAAGGCAACACTCTCAACACATGCACACAAACAGAAGTTGCTTGAAAATCTCAGCAGGTCTGGCAGAATCTGTGAAGAGAAATCAGAGTTAATGTTTCAGGTCTGGTTACCCTTCCTCAGAACTGATATTTGCTAGGAAAATGTTGGTTTATATGCAGAAGATAGGGTGGGAGGAGGGGGTAAGGAGTTAACTATAGGTGGGGATAGAATCTGAACAGAGAGAAGAACAGTTGGACAGGCAAAGGAGTGGATAACAATCTGGCTAGGAGGATGAATAGCTGTTAATGGAGACTGTTAGTGGCTAACAAAAAGTAGTGTGTAATGGCAGGTTATGTGATAGCAAGGCCTGGTGTGTGGGGTAAGGGGCTAGGACATGGGAGAATTTGGGCCCTAGAATTATTGAACTCAATTTTGAGTCCAGAGGGCTGCAGAGTCCCCATACGGAAAATGAGGTGTTGTTATTCCAGCTGTCAGATATCATAAGAACATAAGAACTAAGAGCAGGAGTAGGCCATCTGGCCCCTCGAGCCTGCCTCGTCATTTAATAAGATCATGGCTGATCTTTTTGAGACTCACCTCCACTTACCCGCCCACTCACCATAACCCTTAATTCCTTTACTGTTCAAAAATTTATCTACCCTTGCCTTAAAAACATTCAGCGAGTAGCTTCAATCGTTTCACTGGGCAGGGAATTCCACAGATTCACAACCCTTTGGGTGAAGAAGTTCCTCCTGACCTCAGTCCTACATCTGCTTCCCTTTATTTTGAGGTGATGCCCTCTAGTCCTAGTTTCATCTGCTAGCGGAAACAACCTCCCTGCCTTCACCTTATCTATTCCCTTCATAATCTTATACGTTTCTATAAGATCTCCCCTCATTCTTCTGAATTCCAATGAGTATAATCCCAGTCTACTCAGTCTCTCCTCATAATCCAACCCTCTCAACTCTGGAATCAACCGAGTGAATTTCCTCTGCACCCCCTCCAGTGCTAGTATATCTCTTCTCAAGTAAGGAGACCAAAACTGCACACAGTACTCCAGGTGTGGCCTCACCAGGACCCTATACAGCTGCAGCATAGCCTCCCTGTTTTTAAACTCCATCCCTCTAGCAATGGCAGACAAAATTCCATTTGCCTTTTTAATTACCTGCTGCACCTGCAATCCTACTTTTAGCAATTCATGCACAAGGACACCCAAGTCCCTCTGCGCAGCAGCGTGCTGCAATTTTTTACCATTTAAAACATAGTCCATTTTGCTGTTATTCCTACCAAAATGGATGACCTCACACTTATCAATATTTTACTCCATCTGCCAGACCTTTGCCCACTCACTTAGACTATCTATATCCCTCTGCAGACTTTCAGTGTCTTCTACACACTTTGCTCTACCACTCACCTTAGTGTCATCTGCAAATTTTGACACACCACACTTAGTCCCCAACTCCAAATCATCTATGTAAATTGTAAACATTTGCAGTCCCAACACTGATCCCTGAGGCACACCACTAGCCACTGACCGCCAACCAGAAAACACCCATTTACCCCTACTCTTTGCTTTCTACTGGTCAACTAATCCTTTATTCATGCAATACATTATCTGTAATACCGTGCAACTTTATCTTATGTAGCAGCCTTTTGTATGGCACCTTGTCAAATGCCTTCTGGAAATCCAGAATCACCACATCCACAGGTTCCCCATGGTCCACCATGCAAGTAATGTCCTCAAAGAATTCCACAAAATTAGTTAAACATGACCTACCCTTCATGAAACCATGCTGGGTATTTCCAATGGGACAATTTATATCCAGATGTCTTGCTATTTCTTCCTTAATGATAGATTCAAGCATTTTCCCCACTACCAAAGTTAAGCTAACTGGCCTATAGTTACCTGCTTTTGTCGACTTCATTTTTTAAACAGTGGCATCACATTGGCTGTTTTCCAATCTGCGGGAACCACCCCAGAGTCCTGTGAATTTTGGTAAATAATTACTAGTGCATTTTCTATTTCCCCCATCACCTCTTTTAGTACCCTGGGATGCATTTCATCAGGGCCAGTTAACTTGTCTACCTTTAGCCCCATTAGCTTGCCCAGCACTGCCTCCTTAGTGATAATGATAGTTTCTAGGTCCTCGCCTGCTATAACCTTCTTGCCATTAGTTTTCGGCATGTTATTTGTGTCTTCCACTGTGAAGACCGACACGAAATAACTGTTTAATGTCTTGGCTATTTCTTCATTCCCAGTTATTAAATTGGCCTTCTCATCCTCTAAAAGACCAATGTTTACCTTCGCCACTCTTTTACGATTTACATATTTATAGAAACTTTTGCTGCCTGTTTTTATATTCTGAGCTAGTTTACTCTCATAATCTATCTTACTTTTCTTTATAACTTTTTTTGTGGCTTTCTGTTGGCCTTTAAAGATTTCCCAGTCTACTAGTTTCCCACTACTCTTTGCTTTTTTGTATGTGTTTTTTTCCATCTGATACTTTCTTTTATTTCCTTAGACATCCATGGCTGGCTCTCTCTTTTCCTACAGTTCTTCCTTATCACTGGAATCCCTCTATCTCCCCCTATCTTCCCCTGGACCATAAACCACCATGGCACAACAGGCAATTGTATCAACTATGGTAAGTGACCTCATTTCATCTGGTGATAGGAAGAGCAACACCTCATTTTCCACTTGGGGACCCTGCAGACCTCCGGACTCAAAATTGAGTTCAATAATTTTAGGGCCTGAACGCTCCCATGTCCTACCCCCCTACCCCACACACCAGGCCTTGTTATTACATAGCCTGCCATTACACACCACCTATTGACAGTCACCAACAGTCTCCATCAACAACTATTACCCTCCTATCCAGATTGTTATTTACTTCTTTGTCTATCCAACTGCTCTTTTCTCTCTTTGAGCTCTATCCACACCTATCGTTTACTCCTGACCCTCTCCCCCCACCCTATCTTCTGCATATAAACCGACATTTTCCAAGCTAACATCAGTTCTGAGGAAGGGTCACCAGACCCGAAATGTTAACTCTGATTTTTTCTTCTAAGAGACTGCCAGACCTGCTGAGCTTTTCCAGTAATTTCTGTTTTTGTTCCTGATTTACAATGTCCGCATTTCTTTCGGTTTTTACTTTCAATACATGCATCAGTCTAGTGAATTTTCTCAGAACTGCTTTCAAGGTATGTATATTCCTCGTTAAATAAAACTAGATACAGTTCTCCAGATGTGGTCTCATCAGTATCCTGTATCTCCATCCGGCTTGCAATGTAAAGCAAGATTCTATTTGCCTTTCTAATTACCTGCTTGCTGACCCTTTTTTGATCAATGAACAAGCATAGCCTCATTCCTCTATACTGCCGTATTCTGCAGACTTCATTAAAATAATGTTCTGCTTTTCTTTCCTTTCTGACAAAGTAAGATACTCCCACATACTCCCACATAATACTCCATCTACCAAATCTTTGCTCACTCACCATGCTTACCTATATCCCTTTGCAGACATTTTGTCTCATTCACTCAAACAACTTGCTTTTCTACCTTTCTTTGTATCATCAGCAAATTTGGTTGCAATGCAATCATCCAAATCATTCAAAACTCCATTCCTGATACCTGACTAGTTAAAGTTAACCAAACTAAAACCAATCTATTTGTCCTGATTCTGTTTCCTGTTGGTTACATTCTCCAGCAAAAGGTGCAAGTAAGCTGAATCATGTTTCCAACACACTAAGACTGTTAAACTTAGCTCCACCCACACAACAATCATCCCACCCCCCCAAAATTAAAATTCTGGCTTTTGAAAGATGGGGACTGATCAGAGGCAGTCCGCATGAAATTGTAAAGAAAGAATTGTTATTTTTGACTCGCTGAATTGTGTCTTGTGAAAAAAATTGCTGTATGTACAATTAGACCGAGTCTGCAAATCACTACGGTGTTGATTTGCTTCTTTAAGTGTAAGCATTTATAAGGCTTGGTCATTCCAATGTGATAGAGGAAAACTACTTACTGGTTTAACTAGAAGATAATCTTGCATTGAACAAAATGCAGATTATTATAGATTGGCAACTTGTTTCAAATTATATTGGTGTAATAGACATTATTGCGGAGACTATGAGAGGACCTGGACATTAGATCTTACTGCTCCCAGATCCTAAGCTGTTCTGCCTTCAAGTTCACATAACATCATCATAGTGGGTGATAGTTATAGCATTTCTCATTATAACCCTTCCGTAGCCTTTCACTCTAATAGGTATGGCATATAGATGAAAAGAATACTTATCAGACGTTTCATATAGGTCTGTTCCAAATTCTAAGGCATGATATGTTGGAGAGAATGTCATGATATGGCTAAAGCAGAGACTTGAATCTGGCATCTGTATTAATGATGGGCATTTGTAGTTTCACAGATTGTGTGCACTGATGTGCCTCAGGGGCTTCTCTGCTGAGATCTCTTGATTCCTATGCACATAAATGATTTTCACAACAGGCCATATCAAAGTTTTTTGATCATGATAAATTAAAGACCATTGTGAACTGTCAGGAAGACTACAGGGAATTGTGGAAGTATGGATATGATTGAATGGATGGAAAGAAAGGTGGTGGGTACTTTTTGACAACAAGAGAGGAGTGAATCTTACACTTACGTGTAATTCTGAACAAAATGGAGGAAGAGAGAAGTGTAAGAGTGCAATCTGTTTTCAAAGTTAAAGGTAAATTGAAAGACAACTCCAATTTTGGATGTTATAACTATAGACAGTAAATACAAAAGTAATTTTGATTTCTATACTATAGTCTGCAACAGTTTATTGCATGCAATTTTGCAGTCCCCTATTATAAGAGGATGTGAAAGTCATGGAAAAAGTGATGCGAAAACATACTGTAATGAGAGACAATAATGAATGTTTCTTTATTCTTATGAAAATAAACAATTAAAGGAGTGGGTTCATGATGTTTAAAATATTTAAAATTATGAGATTCTGAAAGGACAGAATCCACTCAGATAACAATAAAGAGGCATTGACTGAAGATTTTCGCATGAAAAGTAAATAGGACCTTAAGAGATTTGTGTGTGTGTGTGTGTGGAGTTAATAGATTATGCCATATTTTACCAGAAGTGATTATTGAAGTAGAGACTGGAACATCATTTAAAATGTAACTGTATTTGCAATAGTGGAATGTATGAGGACACTACAAAGGGTCATAAAGTTGGATTAAAATCGACAGCAGTAACTAAAGAACTACAGAATCAGAAGTAAATGGATACCAGAGCAGATGAGCAGACAGTTTCACTCAATCTTGGAATCCATCAACATTGACAGCTGTTAACATGAACTTGGGAATTTCACAGATAGAAAAGACCTAAGAAACATCGCAACTTATAATAAATGGATTTGATTGAATTTTTCTTGATCTTGGCACTGTGCATCTCCATCTGGATACATGTTTTTGCCTACTGCCAAGCAGTCATGTAATATGTTGATGGAAAGCTTTGCAAAACTGAATGTTTTTGTACCATAAATTGCTTGGTTTATAGTTATTTTTTCACAAAATATGAAGTAATTATGATATGTTGTTGCAACAAATATCCCACTTGAATTGTTTCATCTGACCCAAAGATGGTTCAGGATATTGTGAAATGAGCTGCATTCAAGCTTTAAAATAGGACTGCCCTTCAATTTTGAAGTTATAGTAAACAAAACACAAATCCAGATAGAAAGCATTTGTACAAGTATTTAAAAAATAAAACAGTAATAGGCGTGAGTGTCTGTCTTCTGAAGAGTGAGTCTGGGGAATTAACAGTGGGCAATAGGGAAAAGTTGGAAGCAGTAAACAAATATTTTGTGCCTTTCTTCACAGTGGAATGTACATATAAATTCCAAGAAATATTTAAGTCACGAGATGAAAGGAAGAGAACATTGCAATCCAAATGGAAAGTGTAATGAGAAAGGTAATAGAAATAAGTCCTGACAAATCGGACCATCAGCTGGTTT
>NW_025976098.1:0-7599 GCF_021869965.1 Rhincodon typus | reverse complement strand
ACACACACACACACACAGACACACACACACATACACAACACAGACACACACAACACAGACACACACACACACAGAGACAATCAGACACACACACACAGACACAAACACACACACAGACACAAACACACACACAGACACACACACACACACAGCCCCTTTGTCTTTGGCTCTAAGCACCTTTACATTCTGTTCTGTACCACTCACTCCTCCTCTGTCTATATTATCTCCAACCTTTTCCACTTCTGAACAGCAGTCACATCAGATTTGAAACATTAACTCTGTGTCTCTCTCCACCAGCACTGCCAGACCCACTGAGTTTCTTCAGCATCTCTTGCTTTTATTTCAGATTTCCAGCATCTGCATTATTTTGCTTTTGTCTGTCCATTTAATGATTTTAATTAAATTGTGTGCCTTAGATGAGACCTCTATATTTTAATGTTATACCGGGCTCTGGAGACAATGACTGCTGGATCTAACAGGTATGTGCCTTTCTAAATGTCTCTCTCCTGACACTATCTGACCAGTTGTGTTTCCAGTCCTTGCACAGCAGTAATTTTCTTTTTAACCTAAAATCCACAACTTAATCCCAAGTCCCAGTTCCACAAATACCCTGAGACATTACAGTGTGGATGCAGGCTGTTCAGCGCATCAAGTCCACACTGCCCCTCTGAGGAGTATCCCACCCAGACGCATCCCCCTACCCTATAACCCTGCATTAACCATTGCCTAACACGCCATCTCTGGGCACAATAGGCAATTTCCCATGGCCAATCCACCTAGCCTGCACATCTTTGGACTGTGGGAGGAAACCGGAGCACACAGAGGAAACCCACGCAGACACAGGGAGAATGCGCAAACTCCACACAGACAGTTGCTGAAGGCTGGAACTGAACCCAGGTCCCTGGTGAGCTAACCACTGATCCACTGCGCCATCCTAAAGATTCTATTTAGATGCAAATTGTTACTGATGTTGAATTTGATTCTCACTCTTTTAAACAGACAGTAAATCAATAAACAAAATAGTCCTTTCTCATGTCTCGATCTATTTGTTAAACTCCTGTCCTCAGCATTGTATCTAATGTAGAAGATATTCACTATGGACAATGCAGGTAAAACTCATTCTAAAATCACAGGAAACAGCCTTAAATGACAATTATCTCACTGTCACAGCAAGACATACATCTTGCGCTACAAAAAATATCTAAACGCGGTCGGTTCATTAGTAGATACGGATGATTACACTAACTTACAAGTCAACAAACACATCACACCAACAAACACTGCGCACTTATCTCAAGGGGTCTCATTATGGCTTTGGGAGAAGGATTTTCCGGATTTTATTTTTTTCCTAATTGGCCTGTGTTTTTGTTCAGTCTCTCAGCTCTTCCTAAAAATGACACCAGTCTGGCCAGGTAGGGTGTCTCTGGATCATGATACAGACAGAATTATAACTACATGAGGCAAGGTTGATCAACCAGGAGGAACAGCTGGTGTACTGGGGGTTAGACTGAAGTTTAGGAGAATGAGGGAGTCGTGGGGGCATGGGACCTCATAGAAACCTGCAAAATTCTAACAGGGCTAGACAGGGTAAACATAGGAAGGATGTTCCCAATGACCAGGGAGTCCAGAGCCAGTGGTCACAGTCTAAGGATACAGGGTGGGCCATTCAGGACTGAGATAAGGAGAAATGTCTTCACTGCGAGAGTGGTGAGCCTGGGGAATTCTCTGTCACACAAAGTGGCTAAGGTCAAAACATGGAATGTTTTCAAGAAGGATTAAATATGGTTCCTATGGCTAAAGGGATCAAAGGATACAGGGAAAAGTGGGATCAGGGTACAGAGTTGGATAGTTTTGAATGGAGGAGCTAGCACAAAGGGCTGAATGGCCTACTCCTGCTCCTATTTTCTATGTTTCGATGCTCACCAGTAATGTCGACTAGTCCAGTAATGCAGATGCTAAATAAACATGTTGGACAATATGCATTTAAATCCCACTGTGACATGGTGGAAGTTTCATTTAATTAATTAACGCTGACAATCGAAAGTCAGTTTGAGTCATGGACCCTACAAAGTTTCCACTGATTGCCATAAAACCCACTACGGTTCACTGTTGTCATATCGGGAAGGAAGACTGATCGATGTACCTACACACAACACCAGACCTACAGCAATGTAACTCTTAACGGTCCCCTCTGAAAGTCACTCTGAGAAGGACAGGTAGGGATGGGCAGCAAATGAAGGGCTTGCTGGGTAAAATGCAGAACAATTAACCCTATCTACTTATTTTTCCCATAACGGCATTTACTTTTTCACCATACAATCGTAGAATTTTACAACACAGAAGCAGGCCATTCGACCCATCATGTCAGTACCCCTGGCTCCCGAAAAAGCAAATCCTATTCTCCAGGACTATTGCCACAGCCCTCTAATCAGTTATGCCACCAACAACGTACGTATTACAAAATTAATATTTAGTGTTGATCAGACTGACTATAGAAGTAAATCTGTAGTTGGCAAGGCTAACATTCTGGTCCTGGTACATGTTGTCCCGAAGTCCCCTGGTCTGCAAAATAGCCTCATTGCATGGTCACTGATGCTATATATCAGACTTGTCATAACCATCCTCATTACCATACCCAGTAAAACACTTTAATGTCATCTCTGTGGAGTAGCAGACAAGTGTTACAGGTTCTTGCTAAGTCTCTAAAATGATACATTTTAATTTTAACAAACTCTTGAGTTTAGTTAATGAGCCTAGTGATGATTGCTTACATGATGAGTACTGGTCAGAAAACACACGACACCTGATTATATTCCAACAAGTTTATTTGAAAACACAATGCTTTCGGAGCATTGCCCCTTCATCAGATGAAGTGAGAAAGAAGCACACGGAACACAGAATTTATAAGTAAAAGATCAAAGGGCTATACAACTGATGAGGATGTATTAAACAAGTCCAAGATGCTGTTAAATCTTTAATCAGTTAGAAGGTTTGAATTAATTAATATGTACATGTAAATCCCCAAATTTCTTTCAAGTCATAACACAGAATGATCAGCATTGGGAAATGGGAAGGAGAAGGGGAATCTCAGCAAAAAGATATAACTTACCAGGAGAGACAAATTCAGAGCAACAATTCTCCTGGGACTTTCTAACATGCTGTCAGAAATGGTAACACTACTTTACAAACCCACAGGCACCATTAAAAAGGCAACACAGTACAGTATGAAAAACTTCAGCAGGAACACTAATTCCTTCAACTGTGTGCGAGCCGCCTTCCATTTTCTGTTATTTTTTAAGAAAAAGGACACGTGAAATTTAGGAGTTCCGCATCATGAATTAGCAACTCATTGTATGAAGCCATGATTTTAGTGGCTTAATCGATTTTTTTGGCAGGGATAAGATGGAGGGTGTTGAGTTCTGTTCAACCCCCACTCTGGATGATTTCAATGTAATTAATTTCTGCAGTTATTTAACTCTGCTGCGAGTCAGACAGGGAGAGTGTGAAAAGGGGAGCCCACCTATTATACTGAAGTAAAATTTAGCTGCACAACAGCAAAACCTTAGGACGACAGAAATAACAGCAAATAAAATCCCAGCGTCCGGACTGGTCAACCAAATTAGTTTATTTATTACGCAACATAGGAGAAGAACTGGTAAAACACAACAGATTGCAGCCAGGTCACATAAGTAATTGCAAGAGAAAAACAGGACTGATTACAACTGGCAGAACATTCTAGCCTCATCTGCAAACCCACAGGAACAAGATATTCCAATCAATTTCTTTTTTTATGCATTTCTACAAAAAAAATTAAATAACCCAAGCGAGAGATGATATATTTGTTCTGCTGTATAACTCAATACTTCATGCTGACTGATTGGAAAGGTTGACCTTTATATCGAGGGGAAATAATTGGTACCAGCGAATGCAGAAGATACAGCAAAGGCAGAGAAAGCGTTAGAGAAAACAAAATACTGGGCTTGTTTTCCTTGGAGCAGAGGAGGTTGAGGGGAGCCATGACTGAGATGCATAAAATGATGAGGGGCAATAGCTAGGGTGGAGAGGGAGAAACTTTTCCCCTTGGTGGAGGGATCAGTGACTGGGGGTCAGAGTTAAAGGGCCCTTTACTGTGCTGTACATATCTATGACAAGAATTTTTTTTGTGTGTGTATAGGAGCCTTAAAAACAAAGCCCCTTAAAACCAATGCAGTCAAACAAACTGAACTTTTATGGGGTCTTATCCAATTTGATCTTTGACACTGGGGAATGAGAAGTGGTTAAAACATTCTTGCAGCCTCTATATATATATATAAAGAACAGATCTTGTACAGGAAACATTAGTCTTCCTTCCTCAACCGTCTGGGATAGGGGGCAAAGGAGCAAGGGGATAATGTCCAGGCCAGACGTGGGTATTCCTGGCTCCCAGTGAGGGATAAGGCGGAGGGGGCAACATTCCCAGCACTTTCCCAATCCCCAATGCAGCAGGAAAAGAATCCCCCGAAGCTGATAAATACACGGGGACAGAGCTCAACATGGAACATACACACAGGAATACAGCAGGATGGGATGGGGATAACATGCATTTTATGTGTGAATACTGTACACCTTTCCAGTGCTTGCTAACGCTATCTTCTCGGAGTTATGAAATTACAGAATGATGTGCCCATTCCTTGCAAACACCACGTTGCTATGTGCCCCTGGTTACCAAGCAGAGCCCATACTCCCAATATTTTTTCACATACCTGGCTTTAAAGGGTTTATTCTCTTCCGGAGACAGACACGGGGTTTTACAGGGAGCAGCAGTTTGTCTGAGCTCGGCTGATCTTCCAGCTTCTCTCCAATAAAATGTGACGAAATAAAATCAAACTCCCAGGGGTCGATGAACTTTGCCTCTTATATATTTTTTTCTCTCTCTTTTGGCTTATCGAGGTCTTCCTTCCGCGCTGAATCTTTGTAGCCGCCGCCGCAGGGGGAGGGTTTGAAGGCAGGATTTGAACAGGGTCTTGTTATTTTTTGGAAAACACACAGACAATAGCAGGAGGATCGCTTACCTGCTCCAGTCTGCACCGCACGGAGGGGACTAGCGCACATGCAATCATTGTATAAACGCTAGCGGCAGAAGGCGGTGCATAGTACCCATGTGAGGTTTAGCACAAGCTGCACACTCATTGTGGGAGATCAGTGACCCAGTCCCTGCACTAACCATTAAATCATAACCTCTCAGCAGTTCAGCAGGAGACCATTCTACCCATCGTGCCTGTAAGCAGGGCCACAAAATAAAAACCGAAAGAACTGCGGATGCTGTAAATCAGGAACAAAAACTAAGTTGCTGGAAAAGCTCAGCAGGGTCTGGCATCATCTGTGGAGGAGAACCTTTCGGGTCCGGTGACCCTTCCTCAGTGCCTGTAAGCAGCTCTTAAAAATTGCTGGAAAAGCTCAGCAGGGTCTGGCAGCATCTGTGGAGAGAAATCAGGGTTAACGTTTAGGGTCGAGTGACCCTTCCTCAGAAGCTCACGGCCACTTCCATCTAGAAAGACAAGGGCAGCAGATACATGGGAACACCACCCCCTGCAAGTACCCCTGCAAGCCACTCACCATCCTGACTTAGAAATATATCGCCGTTCCTTCACTGTTGCCAGGTCAAAATCCTGGAATTCCCTCCTTAAGGACATTGTGGGTCAACCCACAGAGCATAGACTGCAGCGATTCAAGAAGGCAGCTCACCCCACTTTCTCAAGGGGCAACTAGGGACGGGGCAGTAAATGCTGGGCCCAGCTAGTGATGCTCATGTTCCATAAGTGAATCCTCTATCCTCTGACCATTGAGCCTCTTGTGGGTAGAATGTCCATCTTTTACTTGGTTAAAACCCCTTCATGATTCTGAACACCCATCTCTTAAATATCTCCTGAACCTTCTCTGCTCAAAGGAAACTAGTCTGAGTTCTCCAACTTTCTCTGTGACCCCTACTTCTGTGGATGCATCTGTTCACAATGTCACAAGAATTCAGCCTGAGTTAATGCTCACCTCAATGTTCACATTTAATACATCACATTTATTTCCTGGCAATAACCTTGACCATCCACATCTCTTGGGTAATTGTGGCCTACTTACAATGTTGTATGAAATTTAAATGGCTTTGCCACTTGAGAGTTATCAGACAGTTCATTAATGTGTCATTATTCTTTTCTCCTGACTCCTCCTTATTCCCCCTTTCCTGGGTTTAGGTCCCTGGTTCCACTTGTTCATCAGCAATGGTGCTGAAGTATGGATTTGTACCATTTATGGGGCATTAAAGATTTCTGTAGGGCACCACCTAATGGTTACAATGGTTCTTTACACAGCCCTGAATGAAGTAAAACCTTCCCGTGATTCCTTTGTGAAAATAATCCCAACATTTTAAGGTCAATAAACACTTTCAGTAACTGACCCCCTTAATTGAGTGACCAATAGTTCCAAACAGGTGTTGATTAGGATCCAACAAAATAGCTTCAAAATCTCCCCACCCCCAACCTCATCCCGAGACCAGTCCCCGCCTCATCCCCACCTCATTGACCTATCCGTCTTCTCTCCCACCTATCTGCTCCTCTCACCTCACTGACCAATTCCCACCACTGCCACCTGCATTCACCTTTACTAGCTTCCTCCCCACCTCCTTGACCTGTTGGTCTTCTTCATTTCTGAAGAAGGGTCTCTACCCGAAACGTCAGCTTTCCTGCTCCTCTGATGCTGCCTGACCTGCTGTGTTCCTCCAGCTCCACACTGTGTTTCTCAGACTCCAGCATCAGCAGTTCCTACTATCTCTGAGCTTCCCAAGTTGCCTTTTTTTGTTTTATTCAATCACTTTTAGAATACCGTGTACAATTCCGGTTGCCCTTCTAGGAGAAGGATGTTGTTAAACTTGAAAGGGGTCAGAAAAGATTTACAAGGATGTTTCCAGGGTTGGAGGGTTTGAGCTACAGGGAGAGGCCGAATAGGCTGGGGCTGTTTTCCCTGGAGCGTCGGAGGCTGAGGGCTGATCTTATAGAGGTTTATAAAATTATGAGGGACATGGATAGGGTGAATAGAGAAAGTCTTTGGGTATGAGAGTCCAAAACTGGAGGGCATAGGTTTAAAGTGAGAGGGGAAAGATTTAGATCTGAGGGATCACTTTTTCACACAGAGGGTGGTGTGTGTATGGAATGAGCTGCCAGAGGAAGTGGTGGAGGCTGGTACATTTACAACATTTAAAAGGATCTGGATGTGTATATGAATATAAAGGGTTTAGACAGATATGGACCAAGCGCTGGCAAATGGGACTAGATTAATTTAAGATATCCGGTCAGCATGGGTGAGTTAGACCAAAGGGTCTGTTTCCATGCTGTACATCTCTATGACTAAAAGAGATAGCTAAATGCAAGTTGGTATTGTTGAATGCATGAAAACAACACATGTTACACTGAATTCTCAATGTGAGATCTCTCTGGAGGAAAGCTGTCTCCTGTCTCTGGGGATTGAACATTGTAGGTTGCAATACACCATGAAACCAGGCTGAAAGATTATACAACACGGTGCAGAGCTGGATGAACACAGCAGGCCAAGCAGCATCATAGGAGCAGAAAG
>NW_025976097.1:0-7600 GCF_021869965.1 Rhincodon typus | reverse complement strand
AGGCCCGAAACGTCAGCCTTCCTGCTCGTCTGATGCTGCTTGGCCTGCTGAGTTCATCCAGCTCTACACCTTGTTATCTCAGATTCTCCAGCATCTGCAGTTCCTACTGTCTCTGGATAAAGAGCAAGATAGGCCATTCACCCTCACAAGCCTGCTCCATCATTTGACATGATAATGGCTCATCTGATTGTGGCCTAGGTGCATTTCCCTGTCAACCCTCTTGTCAATCAGGAATCAATCTAACTTAGCCTTAAAAATATTCACTGACACAGCTTCCACTGCACTCTGGGGAAGAGAATTCTACAGACATTTATCCCTATCTTAAATGAATGATTCCCTGTGTTTTTTTTAAATTTAGTTCTATTCTCTCCCATAAGGGAAAGGTTTTTCACAATGTCCATGTCAATTACTGTCAGAATCATCTCTCATTCTTCTAAATTTCTATGGATAAAGGGCCAACCTGCCCACCTTTTCTCATAACATGACCCCCTCACCACAGGAATTAATTCAGTGAATCTTTCCTGGGCTATTTCCAATGCTATTATAACCTTTCTCACAAAGAAGCTGTGCACAATGTCCAGAGATGGGGCAGAATCCTCCATTCATCAGCCAGTGTGGGAGAGAGTGCAGTAAACATTCCCGCCCCTTCACTCTTAGGTGGTCAAACTGTCTTCCTTGCCCAGACAAACCTCCACCCTTGGCCAGACAGATTTCCTTGATCAGGCTCCTGGACTTGGGCCTATTACTGTGGTATATTGCAGCTACTCTGACATGAGAAGAGCAAGATAAAAAAGAGCACAGCAGCAATGATGTGAGCTTTGTTGGCTACATTTATTGCTTATCTCTAATTGCCCTTGTGAAGGTGGAGGTCAGCAGGCTTCTTGAGCTGCTGCAGTCTATGTGGTATAGCTACACCTGTGGTGTTGTTAGGAAGGAACTGGTAGGATTTTGACCCATTGACAATAAAGAAATGGCTATATAGTTTCAAATCAAGATACTGTGCAGTTTGGAAAGGAACTTCCAGGTGGTGGTATTCTCATGTATCTGCTGCCTTTGTTGCTCTTAGACGGTAGAGTTTGCAGGTTTGGAAGGTGCAGTCAAAGGATTCTTGGTGAATTACTGCAGTGCATCTTGTAGATGATACACAGTGCCACTGTAGTTCTTCAATAGTGAATGGAAGGAATGTTGAAGGTGGCAGATCTGCTGCCAATCAAGTGGGTTGCTTTGTCCTGGATATGGTCAAGCTTCTTGAATATTGTTGGAGCTGCCCTCATCCAGGCAAATGGGACGTATTCCATCACACTCCTGGCTTGTATTGTGTAGTTGGTGGACAGGCTTTGAGAAATGAGTTAAGAGGTGAGTTACCCACCACAGAATACCCTGCTTCTGACCAACTGTTGTAACCACCGTATTTATATAGCTAGTCCAGTTCAGTTTCTGATCAATTGTAACCCCCCAGGATATTGATAGTGGGGCGTTAAACAATGGTAATGCTACTGAATGTGAAGGGGTGATGATTAGATTCCCTCCTGTTAAAGATGCACATTCCATGGTACTCGTACAGCACAAATGTTACTTGTCATTTGTAGTCCATGATTGGTTTTTGACCGGGCCTTGCTGCATTTGGACATGGACTGTTTGAATATTTAAAGTGTAATGAATGGAGCTGAACATTGTGCGATCACAGCTAACATTCCCACTTCTCACCTTATGATGGAGAGAAGGTCATTAATGAAGTTGCTGAGCTGGTGGAGCCTAGGACAGTCCGCTTAGGAACTCCTGCAGAGGTGTCCTGGAATGAGATGACAGACCTCCATTAACATGCTAGATGTGACTTCAGGCATGGGAGATTTTCCCCCTGATTCCCATTGACTGGCTTTGCTGGGTCCTCTTAATGTCACATTCCTTGATGTCAAGGCCAGTCATCCATACTTTCCCCTATTGAGTTCAGCTTCTTTGTCTATGTTTGTACAGGGCTATGATGAGGTCAGGAGCTACATGGGCCTGGAGAACCCGAACTGAATGTCACTGAGCAGCTTATTATTGTGTAAATGCTGCTTGATAGCACTCTCATTGATACCTTTTATCACTTTGCTGATGATCAAGAGTAGACTTGGAGGCAATGGCCTAGTGGTATTATTGCTGGACTGTTAATCCAAAGACCCAGGTAATGTTCTGGGAACCTGGGTTTGAATCCCGCCATGGTAGATGGCAGAATTTGAATTCAATAAATATCTGGAATCAAGAGTTCTAATGACTAATGAAACTATTGCTGATTGTTGGGAAAACCCATCTGGTCCACAAATGTCCTTTAGAAAAGGAAACTGCTATCCTTACCTGGTCTGGCTTATATGTGACTCCAGACCAACATCAATGTTGTTCACTCTTAATTGTCCTATGGGCAATAAATGCTGGCCTAGCTAGAGATGCCTTCATCCCTTGAATCAATAAAAAAAAGACTGAAAGGGCAGTAATTGGCCAGATTGTATGTGTCTTGCTTTTCATGGGCAAGTCATAATTACCACATTGTCAGATAGATGCCAGTGTTGTGGTTGTACTGGAAAAGTTTGGCTAGGAGTGTGGCTAGTTATGGAGCACACATCTTCGGTACGATTGTGAAATGTCAGACACTAAAGCCTTGGCTGAATTTGCTGAAGGCTGGCTTCAGTGATGCTGGGGAGCTTGGAAAAAGATTGGGATGGATCATCCACATAGCACTTCTGGCTGAAGATGGTTGCAGATGCCTCAGCCTTGTTTGGGGGAGGCAATGACCTAGTGGCATTATCGCTGGACTATTAATCTAGAGACTCAGATAGTGGTCTGGGGACCCGGGTTCGAATCCACCTCGGCAGTTATGGAATTTGAATTCCATAAAATATCTGGAATTAAGAGTCTAATAATGATCATGAATCCATTGTCGATTGTCAAAAAACCCATCTGGTTCACTGATGTCCTTTAGGGAAGGAAACTGCCATCCTTACCTGGTCTGGCCTACATGTGACTCCAGACCCACAGCAATGTGGTTGACTCTTAACTGCCCTCTGGGCAATTAGGGATGGGCAATAAATGCTGCCTGGCCAGTGATGCCCTCATCCCGTGAATGAATAAAGAACTGACCAGAAGGAAGACACGCTATGACGAGCTGTATTCAGTTACGTGTATCTGTCTCCATGTAAGTAAAGAGTGTTACTGAACTAAAGAGAATGAAAAATTCTTATTCTGGATGAGGAAGAACTAGGGATGCTAGGAAATAGGAAAAACCAAGTATAAACAAGGCAGCCTCAAACAGAGCAGCTGCAGATACCCAACACCATGAGGAATAAGAAAGAGTACAAAGGTGCTCCTAAAGCATTCAGATAACAATATTCACTTAAAGCAATTGTGCCCCAGCTTCCCCCACTCAGTCATCCTCCATGCTCAGTACAACTTAGAAGCTCATCATACAATCTCACTCAGGGGAGACATAGACAAGCACTCTTCAAAGAGGTTAAGGCAGTGGCTACTCCAGGAATTTCAGGAAGATGACCATGTCTCCTGTGCATGTCACCTCAAAGTGCAATCATAAATCTGACGAACATATTGCTCTCTCACATAGACCCTAATTGGAAGGAGGAAACCTAATGCTGGTGAGTATGCATGTGATGCAAACACATTAACTCACCTTTCAAATTCCAAGAATTTAATTATAAATATTCATCCTGCAGACAGGAACCTAATTTATGGCCTCTTGCTTAATTAAGTTCCCATGCCATCTTGCTTTCCCCTCTTCTGGGAGGACACAAGATTCTACATGTGATCTCACCAACACTCTATACAACTTGGAACCAAACATCTCTACTTTTATATTCCCCTTGCAATAAGCAATAGCATTGGGGTGGCACGGTGGCTCAGTGGGTAGCGGTACTGTCTCATAGCACCAGGGACCCAGGTTTGATTCCATCCTCAGGTGACTGTCTGCATGGAGTTTGCACATTCTCCCCGTGTCTGCAGGGGTTTCCTCCAGGCAATCCAGTTTCTTACCACAGTCCAAAGATGTGCAGGTTACATGGATTGGCTGTGCTAAATTGCATGTAGTTTCCAGGGGTGTGCAGGCCAGGCGGATTAGCCATGGGAAATGCAGGGTTACAGGGATAGGGTAGAGGGGTGGATCTGCTCTTTGGAGGGTCAGTGTGGACTCAATGGGCCAAATGGCCTGCTTCCACACTGTAGGGATTCTATGTAATGTTTCATTTGTCTTCCTTATCTTTTGTTGTACCTGCATATTGACCTTTTGTGATTCGTGCATCAGGACACCCAGATCATGCTATACCTCAGATTCCTGCAATCTCTCTCCATTTAAATAATATACTGCTTTTCTATTCTTCCTGCCAAAGTGGACAAGTTCATATTTTCCCACTTGTACCCCATATGTCAATATTGTGAGCACTCACTGAACCTTTCCACAGCCCTCTTCAGACTCTTAGTACTCCTCGCAATTTACTTCTTTTTAACCTTCCTTTGTGTCAGTGACAAATTTAGCAACCATACACCTCATCATTCAAGTCATTAATATAAATTGTAAATAGTTCTAATGAAACATCATCAATCTGATGTGTTAACTCTGTTTCTCTTTCCACCATGTTGTTGAGCGTTTTCCAGATTTCTCTGTTCGATTGTTAGTATCAGTTAGTTATATTTTGCTGTTATTTTTCCTAATCAACCTCTCACTGCATCAGGTGGGACCTGAACCCAGGCTTCCCGGTCCAGGGGGTAAGGACACTACACTGTGGCACTATTTTGCTGTTATTTAGTGTTATTTTAGCTGTGGCAACTTGTTTAAAATCATTAAATGACATTGCAGTTTGCATGAACCTATGCTTTTCTTCATGCTGTTCTATGATAGGAGAAATTAGACAAAAAAGTGGGCTCATTTTTAAATAAAGCACTGTCAGGAAGTAATGTTGCGCTCTCTGTAAATTTCTGACTAGAGAAATTTGGTTAAGTGTGTACTGGTTAGACAATGATGCCACGGGAACTGGCATCGGGTGATGGGTTCATTGTTTAGATATTTGGTGTCATCTGTGACTCAGCATGTAGCACTTTCTTGTCTCTGAGGCTGATGGTTTTGGCCTAGAATTCCACTCCAGAAATTTCAGCACAAAAATCCAGCTGGCAATCCCAGTGCAGTACGTGGGAAATTCTCAGATCTTCTGTCTACTGGATGCAATGTTAAAGGGAGGCTCCAAATCTGCCCTTTGAGGTGGGTGCAAAGGATTCCATGATGCTAATTTGAAGAGCAAGGGGAATTTATCCTCAGTCCCCAGGGTCAATCTCTCAGCCAACATCACAAAAAAACAGATTATTTGGTCGTTATCACTCTCTGCTTGCTGCAAACCAGTTGGCTGCTGCACTTTCTAAATTACAACAGGCACTACTATTCAAAAAGGACTTAATTGGACGTGAAATGCTGTAAGAAGTCCAGAGGTCACAAAAGCTGCTACATGAATGCATATTTTCTGTCTTATGTCAAGTGAGGTTAGCAATTTATTTTTAATGAGTAATACATTTGTTGCCCATGGAGGAAATAAATTATTTTTAACTGGCAGGTGTCATTTATCAGAGCAAAGATCATGCATTTAGCAGATTTCAATGAGACTTCTTATTTTAAACAGTGATATGAATATATAGGAATAAAACGAGAGGCATTAAAGTGCTGCATTGGACATGGTCTCCCTTCATAAGTGTTGAACATGTCAAAAATTAATGAAGCTGGAGATTTTATATTATGAGCTAAAAGCTCATAGTGAACAACATATTGTATTTATACAGCATACTTAACATGGTACAAACAGGATGACATGGTGGCTCAGTGGTTATTTCTGCTGTCTTACAACACCAGGGACTTGGGTTTAATTCTAGCCTTGGGTGACTCTCTATGAAGAGTTTGCATATTCTCCCTGTATCTGCATGGGTTTCTGTTGGGTGCTCTGGTTTCCTGCCACAGTCCAAAACAGGGCAGGTTAGGTGGATTGGCTGTGCTAAATTACCCATAGTTTCCAGGGATGTGCGGACCAGGTGGGTTAGCCATGGTAAATGCAGGGCTATGGGGTTGGGATGGAATGCTCTTTGGAGGTCAGTTAGATTTGATGGGCCAAATGGCCTCTTCCTACATTTGTAGGCATTCATTGATTCTAGACATCCCAAGGCACTTCATAGGAGAGATTATCAAACAAAACTTTTGAAGAATACCTCAAGGGGAGTATGAAGTAGCCAGGTTTAGGATGTGGGGAGGATTTCCAGCTTATGACCCACCAACAGTGAAGTAATACAAATCACGAATGCAAATATTTCTTCCGATTAGTGCCCCGTCTTTTAAGAAGGCAAGAACCCGAGCAGTGGCTCAGAAAACAGGCGTGACAGTGGTTTTTGGGTGAGGGATGGTGCCAATTGCTTCTGGGCTGATTCTAAAGGAAGTAGGGGAAATCTGATTGTAGTTGTCGACAGATGTCACTTGGCATCCAGGTGCAAACACAAGGAAATTCACAGATGAAGTTCAGGGGTGGTACAAATAAAGCACAGAGCAAACACTTATCTCTGTTATTCAGGCACTGCATAGGAAAAAATGCAGAGAAGCCTTTACATTTGGAACTTTGAGAACTCAATACCTCATCTGGTGGCACAATTACAATTCTCAATAGAGACAACAAGGTGCAGGGCTGGATGAACACAGCAGGCCAAGCAGCATCATAGGAGCAGAAAGGCTGACGTTTCGGGCCTAGACCCTTCATCAGAAAAGGGGGAGGGGAAGGGGGTTCTGAAATAAATAGGGAGAGAGTGGGAGGCAGATAGAAGATGGATAGAGGAGAGGATAGGTGGAGAGGAAACAGACAGGTCGAAGAGGCGGGGATGGAGCCAGTAAAGGTGAGTGTAGGTGGGGAGTTAGGGAGGGGATAGGTCAGTTCAGGGAGGACAGACAAGTCAAGGGGGCGGGATGAGGTTAGTAGGTAGGAGATGGGGGTGCGGCTTGAGGTGGGAGGAGGGGATAGGTGGGAGGAAGAACAGGTTAGGGAGGCGGGGACGAGCTGGACTGGTTTTGGGATGTGGTAGGGGGAGGGGAGATTTTGAAGCTTGTGAAATCCACATTGATACCATTGGGCTGCAGGGTTCCCAAGCGGAATATGAGTTGCTGTTCCTGCAACCTTTGGGTGGCATCGTTGTGGCACTGCAGGAGGCCCAGGATGGACATGTCGTCTGAGGAATGGGAGGGGGAGTTGAAATGGTTCGTGACTGGGAGGTGCAGTTGTTTATTGCGAACCAAGCGTAGGTCTTCTGCAAAGCGGTCCCCGAGCTTCCGCTTGGTTTCCCCGATGTAGAGGAGTCCACACTGGGTACAGCGGATGCAGTATGAGGCATTCCACTCCCGTACATCTCAGTTGTCCTCGTTTTTCAAGGACCGTAACTTCCCCCCCTCAATGGTCGAGAACGCCCTCAACCGTGTCTCCCACATCTCCCGCAACTCATCCCTCACACCCCGTCCACGCAATAAGAACCAAAAAAGAATCCCTCTCGTCCTCACGTACCACCCCACCAACCTCCGGATCCAACGCATCATCCTCCGACA
>NW_025976096.1:0-7600 GCF_021869965.1 Rhincodon typus | reverse complement strand
ATTTCTGAAGAAGGGTCCAGACCCGAAACGTCAGCTTTCCTGCTCCTCTGATGCTGCTTGGCCTGCTGTGTTCATCCAGCTCTACACCTTGTTATCCCTGGGTTCAGGTTGGACCTGTTCCAGAGGTGTGCAATAATGTCTCCGAATAGTTGATTAGAAGATGCCTACACTGAAAGTCCCCAGCAGCAATGAGAAAGAGATGATTGGCCTGCAACAACCATAACCACGTTTCGTGCTTTTTTTTTGCTCAGTAGGACTCTAACCAGTGTAGAGCTCTCCCTGATTTTGCTAGGGCTCTTTAATGTCACACCCAGATACATCCTGTCTTGATATCACTCTTGAGCTCAGTTCTTTTGTCCATATTTGAATGAAGACTGTAATGAAATCTGGAAATGATTAGCTCTGACAGAACCCGAACTGAGTATCAAGGAGTAGGTAGTTACGGTGTAAATGCCTCTTGATATCAGTGTCAACAACACTTTTTATCAGTTTGATCAAAAAGATGCTGAAGGAGCAGTAATTGCCTGAAAGTATTTGTCCTGTTTTTTTGTGGATTGGTCATGCCTGGGTGACTTTCCACATTGTCAGGTAACTGTCAGTGTTGTAATTAGATTCTTATAGCCTGGATCATGGTGTAGTTAGATCTGGAGCACAAGGCTTCAGTACCATAGCTGAGATATTGTCAGAGCCCATAGCCTTTGCAGCATCCAGTGCCTGAGCTATTTCTTGAGATAATGTCGAGTGACTCCAGTTGGCTGAAAATTGGTATCTGAGATGCTGGAGACCTCGGGGGAGGGATGCCAAGATTGATCATCCATTTGGCACTACTGGTTGAAGAATATTTCAGCCTTTCTTTTGCACTGATGTGCTGGGCTCTGCCTTTACTGTGGATGGGAATATTTGTATGGCACAGTCGTTGTGCAGAGATGCATTTAGCAAAGACAAATTGAATCTCTCTTTCCCTCAGTAATTATTCAAAATTTCAGAAGACCCAAATTTAACCATTTCTTCATTTTCTAACCAGCTTGGCTCAGTGGTTAGCACTGCTGCCTCACAGCGCCAGGGACCCGGGTTCAACTCCACCCTTGGGCGACTGTGTGGAGTTTGCACATTCTCCCCGTGTCTGCATGGGTTTCCTCCAGGTGCTCCGGTTTCCTCCCACAGTCCAAAGATGTGCAGGCTAGGCGGATTGGCCATGCTAAATTGCCCGTAGTGCTCAGGGATGTGTAGATTAGGTGGGTTGGGTCTGGGTGGGATGCTCTGTGGGTCAGTGTGGACTTGTTGGGCCGACGGGCCTGTTTCCACACTGTAGGGATTCTATGATCTATGATTCTTGCACCGCTGATAATGCGTGGTTAAAGATACTGTTTTATGCTTATTGTGTAAACTTCCTTGATCCCTACAGAATTAGAGAAATTATAGTATCAAAGACAAGTTTATCCATGATGGTACTATCTGTTCAGATGTAGCCATTTAACTTTACTGTTTCCTTGTGCTGTCTATATATATTCTACCTTTTAAGTAATTATCTAAGTTCTAATCTTTGCCTTAATGGTCATGTGAGGTAAATCATTCCCCATTCTAATTGCCTATTGTGTGAAGAAAAAATATTTTAACTTCACCTTACATTCTTCTAGTGATTATCTTCATTATCAATTTATCTACCAAAAGAAACACTCTGACACTATTTTCCTCTCAACCCCTCTCGCTATTTGGAAAATGCATATTAATCTCACTCCTCAACCTTCCTGGTTGGAGTCGGGGAAGCCCCCAATCTCACTAACTTTAATTACAGCAGGTACCTTTGGTTTTTCATACAACGATGATGACTTTTCATTGTACTCTTTCCAAATCTTTACTTTTCTTCAAATTGTGAACGCCCAGACTAAATGCTTTCCAATGTGCCTGATGTATTAAAAAAAAATTAAATCAATGATCAGTTCTCCAGGCATAAAACCAAAAGTCATGTTTATTTTCATAGCCTTTATAGATTAACTTTCACCCTTAAACATCTATCAATCTCATAAAGCCATCTGTTAAAAATCTCATTGTTTAGGTTATAGCCTCCCAATATAGCACTTTCTAATCAACCTGTTCAGAGATATTATTACCCACCTCTAGACTAGGTGGGAAATGAATGCTCATCTCCTAGCTCAGAGAGAGTGACACTACCACAGTGCCACAATAGCCCCATCAGCTCCCATAATGAACAGTATTTGCTATCAATTTTCTGGCTTTGCTAAACCACCTCTTCAAGGGCCCTTTTGTGGCCCAGTGTTACTGTCCCTACCCCTGTACAAGCAGGCCTGGGATCAAGTCCCACCAGCTCCAGATGTCCTTAATAGGTTAAACCAAAAAATAAGCCTTCACCCCTTCCAACTCCATTTTTGATTTAGCTCCTTCCCTTTCTCCCTACCCATCTCTCGCCTTTGGTGGACTATATTGTCCTTAATGGGTTTTGCACAAAAATTAATCAATTGGATTTACCAGTGGTGTTTTTACATTTATTAACCACTGGGGTGATTTGGAGATATGAATGAAAAATCTATTCAAAAGGAAACTGTGCGCAAGGACAATGGGAGTCGACAGGAACATAGCAAAATGAGATATTCATCTGAAGATGCTACTAGACGTTAGGAAAAAATAATCTTACCAGAAAAAATTGGAGCTAGTATTTGAATACTGAGTTACATTTTGTCATGTACTTGGGTATTCTTAAATTTTGATATCACTCTTCCTGTTTTATAGTTTAAAGCACTGACGAGGGTCTTGCAAGAATCTATCACAATCCATAACCTGTGAATCTAAAAAAAATCCAATTACTTCTACTTATGTTATTTGTTTCCAGCCATCTGCTTTCATCCCTTTTAATACCGTACATCTTATGTGGAAGCGCATCAAATACCTTCTTAAAGCTCCTGGCTACATGATGCATTACATTCTCTTTCATCAAAACAGCAATTAAGTTAGTCAACTATGACTTGACCTTTGAAGTTCTACACTGACTGTCCTTCATTAACCCATGCCTTCTTTATTGTTCACAAATGTAATCCATATATGAGCTGTAGAAAAAAAACAACCAAGATATAATTCCTGCATACCTTTTGCTTGGCTCTTCCACTATATCATTCCAACCCCTTTCAGTTCATTCAGATGAATATTAAACTTTCATTAGCCTTCTAATTCAGTTTCCTTCCAACTATTTATCTCCAGCAATGTCTCTGTACGTCATCCACAGGTATGTCTATAGTTCCGTATTCAATAACATCTGTCAAAACTTACTGAAAATACTTTGAAGCATTTCCATCATTTCCTCATTTTCAATAGCAAGGTCACTCTCTTCATCTCTGAATATTTACAACACTTTGACTATCCTGTTAAGTACTGTGCAATTCTAAAAGGCCTTGTTGAATTATTTTCCCATTACTGCCAAGAGTCTTAATCTTCATTTCCCTTCTATCTCTTGTACATTTATCATAGCTAATACCAAATATCTTCCTTAGGCTTATCATATTCAACTATGGTTAAGATAATATAAACAATATAGACTATTACTTGTTAAATTGCATTGAATAACATAAAAGCTTTAACATTGATTTGAGAGAAAACTAAACAGCCAATGACAGCTGACCTGAAAGTAGCCAAATACAACAGAAATTTACAAATGAATGTCTAAATAACATGGTCAAAACTGTCCATCACTCCATGAAGAATCTATTCAAGGGGTAACTGCCTGGACGTTAAAATTTATCATGTGAACTGTATAGCTCCCAATGAGATCTTCAAATAACTCCCTTACCTACACCAAAGGATAACTGGGGAACTCTGACAATGGACATTGAAAATCTTTAAAAGAATTGCCCCCATTGTGGGCTAACAGCCAGTATTAACATTAAAACCCCTTCCTCTGAAAAGTCATGATTGCAAGTTTGCGATTTTTGCTAAGGAAGGAGTAATATCCAGTAATACCAGATTGAACATCTCTCTTTCTCTGTTTAGAAGTGGTGTGCTCAGTCCTGGAAATGTCCAAGGAGAAATCAAACTGCAAAATGAGCAGCTTTTTTTTTCCCCCAAAACATATAGAAATCTGCTCTGTACAACTACATCCAGGTGAACAACTGAACCAGCTCAATGTAGAAATCCTTCACTGAAGAATTGTAACTTGAATTGTATTGGAATACTTTTGTATTAAATCCGGTCCAGGTAGACAGTTATCCACATATAGTGCAAAATTATATGGATGGTGTAGGTTCAATCCTTGTGCCAACTGACTATAATAGTTCATGGAGGCCTGTCCCTTGTCCATTGCTTGATCAGGAGTGGTGGCCCTGAAGTTTTATGAGCAATTGGTGAATGGTCCTTGCCAGTGGTCCTTGTGGACAATGGCTAATTTCTTTACCTGAAGTCTGGCTATTTTCTTTCACTGCACCTAAATTAGCTAGCATTTATCTTTGACTTTTCATTTGTTTTCTGCTTCCAATGTCAATTTAATTAGGGTATGGTTATTAGTTTGCAAGTCTTCCTTTACCTTCAAATAATTTTCTTGCCCCACTTTATTCAGATAAAGATCAAAGAGCAATTTTTTGAATAAAGAAGCAATGTTGAATGAATTCCAAGAAGGAGGTCCAATTTTGACCACAATATTTGACTTATAGTTATAGTCCAGGGCAGTTCACCAAAACTGAAAATGTGTCATCTTTCTATTGTCATTATTCCAAGTGTTGTACCTCAGCTTTAGTACAAATAAAGGTCAAAGGAATTTTAGTTTTTAAAACTGTTGTCTTCTTTTGGTTCTGTGACTGTCTCCATTTCCCCAAAAAGATAATAAGAAAGAATAAGTTAGCTTTCAATGTATTTATTTGCTGTATTATACTGCTCATGTTTTGTTCATAGATGTTGCCCTCCTTTTTCATATCTATCTACATTTGGAGGCTGAGACAATTAGGGAACTCAAAAGGAATTTGAATAATTATTTGAATATAAACGATAAGCTGAATGTCATAATTTTTTAGTTAAATCTGAGTTGCATCAAGTTTATTGGAATTTTGTCACCACAGTGAAGTTTGAGGCCTAGTTTAGCTTAACAAACCCACCTCATTAATAGCCTACCCTGCCCCCATGACAACTCTCAAGTCCAACTTCTGCCCCATCTTACCATGTCATTCCCAGAACAACTTGACACTCCATGGATATCACAGAATTCACTGACCTTCCTTGCAATCGTGTCATCTTTGAAAACTTGTCATGCACCTGGACAAGCATTGTTAGTCTGGGCAGTATGGTTAGCACTGCTGCCAGGGACCCGGGTTCGGTATGGTGGCTCAGTGGTTAGCACTGTTGCCTCACAGCAGAACTAGGTTTGGGTTTGATTCCATCCTCGGGTGACTGTCTGTGTGGAGTTTGCACATTCTCCCCGTGTCTGCGTGGGTTTCCGTCAGGTTCTCCGGTTTCCTCCCACAGTCCAAAGATGTGCAGGTTCAGTGGATTGATCAGGCTAACTTGCCCATAGTGTTCAGGGATGTGTAGATTAGGTGTGTTAGCCATGGAAAATGCAGGATTACAGGGAATGGGTCAGGGGATCGGTCTGGGTGGGGAGTTCTTCAGAGAGATGGTGTGGACTTGTTGCGCCGAAGGGTCTGTTTCCACACTGTAGGGATTCACTGATTCCAGCCTTGGATATCTGTCTGTGTAGAATTTATATGATCCCCCCACGTTTGCGTGGGTTTCTTCCAGGTACTTCAGTTTCTTCTCACTGTCCAAAGATATGCAGGTTAGGTGGATTGGCCTTGCTAAATTACCCATTGTGTCCAGGGATGTGTCGGCTAGGTGGATTCACAATGGTAAATAGACTGTGGGGATAAGGTGAGCCTGGATGGGATGCTCTTCAGAGGGTCAGTGCAGACTCAATGGCCCAAAGAATATCTTCTGCACTGTAGAAATTCTATGATTCCATGCCCTGCATAGTTAAAATCCAATATGACCCCTTGACTTGAAAAGGTTCATCCTGAAATACTAAAAGAAGGAGCTACAGAGATGATAGGTGCATTGATAGTAACTTACAAGAAAAGTTATATTCTGAAAATGTCACAGATGATTGGAAGACTGCCAATGTACCACCTTTATTTAAAAAGTGAAGACAAAAACAATGGATAACCACAGGCCAGTTAATTTAACATCTGTTATTGAAAAATGTCAATTCTATTATAAAAGATGTAATATCAGAGCATTAGAAATACATAATATGATCAAGCAAAGTCAGCATGGTTACAGTAAGGAGAAATCATCCGAATAAATTGATTAGGATTCTTTGCAGAGGTAACAAATGGGATAGAATTCTTTACAGAGGTAACAAATGGGATAGATAAAAGAGAAACATTGAATGTAATATATTTGGATTTCAGAATGACTTTGATAAGGTACTGCACCTTAACCTACTTAGTAAGATAAAATCCCATGGTGCTAGAGGTAATTTACCAGCATGGATAGAGGACTGGCTAGCTAATAGAAGACAGAGTTGGGACAAGGGGAGCATTACTGGTGGCAACAAATAGAATGCCAGAGGAGCCACCATTATTTACAATATATATATTAATGGTTTGGATGCAGAAAGTGAATGAACTATCACCAAGATTGTGGATGACATAAAATAGTTGGGAAGGCAAGTGTAGGATGACACAAAGAGTCTACAGAGCGGTACAGATAGGTTAAGTGAATGGGCAAAAACTTGGCAGATGGAATATAATGTGGGAAAATGTGTAGTTAAGCAGTTTAGCAGGAAGAACAGAGGAGCTAATTATTATTTAAATGGAGATTCTGCAGAAAGCTGTAGCACAGAGGGATTTGGGAGTCCTCCTGCATCAATCACAAAAGGTAGCAGACAAGTTCAGTATGCAATAGGGAAAGCAAATTGAATGCAGGCCTTTATTTTAAAAGGAATGGAGTATAAAAATAGGGAGGTCTTGCTAATCTGGTACAAGGCACTTATCAGATCATAGCCGGAATAATGTCAACAATTTTGGTCCCCTAATCTAAGTAAAGATGTACTAGCTTTCGAGGTTTCCTTGAATTGTCCCAACATCAAGCTTGTTTAGCGAGTTCTGTAAGATGTGAGGCTGAATTTCAATGAGGGAAGTTGGGCTTTAACGAGGTGTTTATGAAGCAATAATCAGTTATTTAGCAAATCACCCCTGTCTAGTGAGAATCCTGAAATGACACATGTGAAAAGCATAAAAGATGGCACACATTTCTCAAGGTGCCACACTTGTAACCCAATTCTACAACACATCCTACCAAAGCCCACGTCACTCTGACCCCTATATGATTCCATCTAATGTAAGGGTTTGGAGAAAGGCAGGTGCATAAGTCTTAATGCTCATTAGAGAGCCATGTAGACACAATGGATTGAATGGTCTCATTCGCATTGTAAAAGTTCTGAAATTATTTGTTAAAGGTAGCAGTCAGATACTGAAAATTTTCAACATGGTTAAACATTTTACTTCCAAACAACTTTAGTTTTGTTACTTGCTTCTGCTGTTATGGCTCTACTATCTAGTTTCATGTACATTTCATTGCACTCTAAACCAATGGGTAGTATTTGCAG
>NW_025976095.1:0-7600 GCF_021869965.1 Rhincodon typus | reverse complement strand
GTTCCCGTTGTGGCCTCCTCTACATCGGGGAAACCAAGCGGAGGCTTTGGGACCACTTTGCAGAACACCTATGCTCGGTTCGCACTAAACAACTGCACCTCCCAGTCGCGAACCATTTCAACTCCCCCTCCCATTCCTCAGACAACATGTCCATCCTGGGCCTCCTGCATTGCCACAACGATGCTACCCGAAGGTTGCAGGAACAGCAACTCATATTCCGCTTGGGAACCCTGCAGCCCAATGGTATCAATGTGGATTTCACAAGCTTCAAAATCTCCCCTCCCCTACCGCATCCCAAAACCAGCCTAGCTTGTCCCCACCTCCCTAACCTGTCCTTCCTCCCACCTATCCCCTCCTCCCACCTCAAGCCGCACCCCAATCTCCTACCTACTAACCTCATCCCGCCCCCTTGACCTGTCCGTCCTCCCTGGGCTGACCTATCCCCTCCCTAACTCCCCACTTACACTCACCTTTACTGGCTCCATCCCCGCCTCTTCGACCTGTCTGTTTCCTCTTCACCTATCCTCTCCTCTATCCATCTTCTATCCGCCTCCCCCTCTCTCCCTATTTATTTCAGAACCCCCTTCCCCTCCCCCATTTCTGATGAAGGGTCGAGGCCTAAAACATCAGCTTTCCTGCTCCTCTGATGCTGCTTGGCCTGCTGTGTTCATCCAGCTCTACACCTTGTTGTCTGGGAATTGTAGTTCCCTTTCCAGTGACTTCTGGGAATTCTGGCAACTCCTCATAGCTTCTGGGAATTGAAGTCCACCTTTCACCAAATAGAGTCATAGAGATATACAGCATGGAAACAGACCCTTCGGTCCAACTCATCCATGCCGACCAGATATCCTAAATTCAAAACAGAAACCAAAAGAACTGCGGATGCTATAAATCAGGAACAAAAACATAAGTTGCTGCAAAAGCCCAGAGGTCTGGCAGCATCTGTGAAGAAAGAAACAGAGTTAACGGAAAATAGGGAGGTGGGTGGGGTAGGGAGTAAACCATAGGATAGAGCGCAAAGAGAGAGAAAGACAGTTGGACAGACAAAAGAGATGACAAGGTGCTGGAGGAACACAGCAGGCCAGGCAGCATCAGAGGAGTAAAAAAGCTGTTTTGGGTCTGGACCCTTCTTCAGAGGGCCATACAGCCCTCCGGACTCAATATTGAGCTCAATAATTTGAGAGCCTAAACTCTTCCATGTCCCAGCCCCCTACCCCACACACCAGGCCTTGTTACCACATAGCCTGCCATTACACACCCCCTGTTGTTAGTCACTAACAGTCCCCATTAACAACTATTCACCCTCCCAGCCTGATCATTAGCAACTCCTTTGTCTGTCCAACTGTCTCTCTCTCTCTCTTTGGGCTGTATCTTATCGTTCACACTCTAGCGCACCCACCTCCCTATTTTCTGCATATAAACTGACGTTTTCCGAGCCACTATCAGTTCTGAGGAAGGGTCACCGGACCCGAAACGTGAACTCTGGTTTTCCTTCACTGATGCTGCCAGAACTGCTGAGCTTTTCTAGCAACTTTGCTTTTACCCTAAATTAATCTCGTCCCATTGGTCAGCATTTGGCCCATATAATTCTAAACCCTTCCTATTCATGTACCCAACCAGATGCCTTTTAAATGATGTAATTGTACCAGCCTCCTCCACTTCCTCTGGCAGCTCATTCCATACACGCACCACCCTCTGTGTGAAAAAGTTGCCCCTCAGGTCCCTTTTAAATCTTCCCCCTCTCGCCTTAAACTTATGCTCTCTAGTTTTGGACTCCCCTATCCTGGGACAAGAACCCTGACTATACACCCTATCCATGCCCTTCATGTTTTACAAACCTCTATAACGTCAACCTTCAGCCTCCAATACTCCAGGAAAAATAGTCCCGGCCTATTCAGCCTCTCCCTATACCTCAAACCTTCCAGTCTCGATAACCGTCATAAATCTTTTCAAAACCCCTTCAAGTTTCGCAATCCATAGAATCCCTACAGTGTGGAAATAGGCCATTCGGGCCGTTGAGTGTACACCGACCCTCCGAAGAGCATCCCACTCAGACCCACCCCCTACCCTATCCCTGCATTTCCCACCCTAGACGCTATGGGCAATTTAGCATTGCCATTCATAATGAAAAGCTAACGACAAGGCCTGAACTGTGTCAGAGATGGTAGGAACTGCCAATGCTGGAGAATCTGAGATAACAAGGTGTAGAGCTGGATAACCACTGCAGGCCAAGCAGCATCAGAGGAGCAGGAAAGCTGACGTTTGAGGTCTGGGCCACTCCTCAGAAGTGTTCTGAAGAAGGGTCCAGACCCGAAACATCAGCATTCCTGCTCCTCTGTTGCTGCCTGGCCTGCTGTGTTCATCCAGCTCTACACCTTGTATTCTCCTGAACTGTGTGGCTTGGCAGGGCCATTTCAGACGGCAATGAAGAGTCAACCACTCAGATAAGGATGGCAGATTTCCCTCCTTGAAGGATATTAATGAACAAGGATGCATTTTTAACATCAACAGGCAGGGTCACCACTTGGTTAGCTTTTAATTACCATTTATTTAAAAATCAAATTTCACCATCTGCCGTGGTATGATTCAAGCCAGCGCCTCACCCTGAGGTCCTGGATGACTAGCCCAGCAACAGTACAATCATGCTACTGTCTGAGACAATGCTTGACCAACAAGTCAAATCAAAAGATGCAAAAATTGGCCGAAGCTGAGCTGGAGAGTGTTCAGAAGAGATTTACCAGGATGTTGCTGAGAATGGAGGATTTGAGTTGTAGGGAGAGGCTGGATAGGCTGGGACATTTTCCACTGGAGAATAGGAGGTTGAGGGGTGACCTTATAGAGCTTTATAAAAAATGAGGGGTAAAATGAATGGCAGGTATCTTTTCCCTAGAGTGAGGGATTTCAAGTCCAGGGGGCATGTTTTTAAGATGAGAGAAGATTTAAAAAAGACATGAGGGGCAATTATTTTAACAGAGAGTGGTTCATGTGTGGAATGAACTTCCAGAGGAAGGGGTGAATGTGGGTACAGTTACAACGTTTAAAAGACATTTGGATAAGTACATGAAGAATAAGAAATGTTTGGAGGGATATGGGTCAGGAGCAGGCAAGTGGGACTAGTTTAGTTTGGGATTATGGTCAGCATGGACTGGTTGGACCAAAGGGTCTGTTTCTGTGCTGTGTGACTCCATGATTCTTACCCACAGTAACCCAGTGTTACTTATTATCATTGAATATTTTCCAGACAGGGGAAGGATATTCAGCCCACCTATGCCAATTCTTTGCAAGAGCAATTGCTCTCATGCTGTTTGCTTTGTGTTTTCCCCGGTGCCCAGCAACTTGTTCCTCCTCAGATATGGATCCAAACCTCTTTCGAAATAAAACAGAGAACTGCGGATGCTGGAAATCTGAAACCAAAACAGAAATTGCTGGAGAGATTCAGCAGGTCTGTGGGGAGAGAAACAACACTGACATTTCGAAACCCTTCTTTGGAATGGCAAACAGTTCCGAGGAAGAGTCGTACATAAAGATCATTGAAGTAAAACAGCATGTACGATCCTATCGAGAGGAAGTGGTGGAGGCTGGTACAATTACAACATTTAAAGACTTTTGGACAGGTGCATAAATAGGAAATGTTTAGAAGGATATGGGTCAAACGCAGGCAAATGGAACTATTTCAATTTAGGAAACCTGGTCAGCATGGATGAGTTGGGTCGAAGGGCCTGTTTCCGCGCTGTATGACTCTATCAGTAAGAAATTCACAGTGAAGGTTAATTCTTTCTCAACCATTGTGTCATTTGGATCTAGAAAGTTCTGAGGAAGGGTCACTCAGCCCCAAACGTTAATTCTGGTGTCTGTCCACATGCCTGCTGAGCTTTTCCAGCAATTTCTGTTTTTGTTTCTAGAAAGTTCTGCCTGCAAGAGTGTTGCAACCTGATTTTGTTAATCATCTGAGAAACAATTTGGACATTTGTTCAGCCACTTTTGGAATACTGCATTCAGTTCTGGTCTCCCTGCTATAGGAAGGATGTTGTGAAGCTTGAAAGGGTTCAGAAAAGATTTACAAGGATGTTGCCAGGGTTGGAGGGTTTGAGCTACAGGGAGAGGCTGGATAGGCTGGGGCTATTTTCCCTGGAGCGTCGGAGGCTGAGGGGTGACCTTATAGCGGTTTATAAACTCATGAGGGGCAAGGATAGGGTGAATAGTCAAGGTCCTTTCCTCAGGGTAGGGGAGTCCAAAACCAGAGGGCATAGGTTTAAGGTGAGAGGGGAAAGATTTAAAAGGGACCTAAGGGGCAACTTTTTCACGCAGAAGGTGGTGCATGTATGGAATGAGCTGCCAGAGGATGTAGTGGAGTCTGGTATAATTACATCATTTAAAAGGCATCTAGATGGGTACATGGATAGGAAGGGTTGAGACGGATATGGACCAAATACTGGCAAATGGGACTAAATTTAAATGGGATATCCGGTCGGAATGGACAAGTTGGACCAAAGGGTCTGTTTCCCAGCTGTTCATCTGTATAACTCTATAAGGTACATGAAACTTATGGCTAAGGGGATTAGGTTGATATTGGGTGAAAGCAGGAATGGGGGACTGAGTTGGACAATCAGCTACGATCATATTGAATGGTGGAGCAGGCTCGAAGGGCCAAATGGCCTACTCCTTCAATTTTCTCCAAAACATCAACTCTGTTTCTGACGTTGCCCCACCTGCTGGGTTTTTCCAGCACCTTTCTGTGTGTTTTCTTTTTTAATTTCAGATTTTCAACGTCCGCAGCGTTTTGCTTTTATTTCATGCAAAATAACATTTGTTTTTGGGGATTTTTCTGACTCCAGGAGAGGAGGCTCTGAGTATGAGCCTGTAGGCAAATGTGGGAGGAGAGGGTTATGACTGAATTCCTTACTAGTATCTGCATTACCAAGCTGGAATAAAATGTAACAGCAGCGAGGCAGATCTTGCAAAAAATATAACTTGATATTTGCAAAGCCTTGTGCAACATTACATTTTAAAGTCACAGTGTGTCTTTTTCTCCCTGTGTGCTTACTTGGCAAGAAAGGTTCCAGATATCAGCGAGGCTTAGGTAATGGTGACGTATTCTTTTCCAAGATTAAATACTGTGAAACACCATGTTCATTTATCGGAGATAATGAGAAAGTGTGACCGCAGCTAATCCATTTTAATGCAGAAACTGCAGGATGCACACATCAAAAGAGCCAGGATTGAACAGGGAAAGATTTATATTATGACATTGCTGTGGTAATGCTCTCACTTTTTGTTTCTTATTGTGTCTGGGACACTGGTCAGGCTAACATTTATTTTCCCCATCTATAATTGCCCCATAAGAAGGTGGTGGTGAGCTGCCTTTTTGCCCCCGCTGCAGTCCATGTGGTGTAAAGACACTCACAATGCCCTGACAGTTGCAAGAACAGACCCTTCGGTCCAAATGGTCCATGCCGAACGTAATCCCAAACTAAACTAGTCCCACCTGCCTGCATTTGGCCCATATCCCTCCAAACCTTTCCTATTCATGCACTTACCCAAATGGCTTCCAGAAGTTGTAACCGTACCTGCACCCGCCACTTCCTCTAGAAGGTAGGCGGCTCAGTGGTTAGCACTGCTACCTCACGGCACCAGGGACCCGGGTTCGATTCCGCCCTTGGGTGACTGTCTGTGTGTGGAGTTTGCACATTCTCCCTGTGTCTGCGTGGGTTTCCTCTGGGTGGTCCAGTTTCCTCCCACAGTCCAAAGATGTGCAGGCTAGATGGATTGGTCAGGAAATTGCCTGTAGTGTTCAGGGATGTGTAGATTACATGGATTATAGGGGGATCTGAGGGTTGGTGTGGACTTGTTGGGCCGAAGGGCCTGTTTCCACACAGTAGGGATTCTATGATGTTAGGGTGGATTGGCCATGCTAAATTGCCCCATTTGGTGTCCAGGGATGTGCAAGCTAGGTGGGTTAGCAAAGGGAAATGCAGGGTTGTGGGGATAGGAGCATGGGCCTGGATGGGATGCTCTTCAGAGGGTTGGTGTGGACTTGATGGGTGAATGGCCTGCTTCCACACTGTATGCATTCTATGATGTTCATTTGGAAAGGGCATTTCAGGATTTAGACTGGTTACATTTCCAAGTCAGGCTGGTGTGTGAATTGGAGGGGAACTTGCAGGGGGTGGTGTTCCCAGGTATCTGCTGGCCTTAGGGGTGGTAGTAGTTGCAAGTTTGATAGATGCTGTCTGAGCAGCTTTTGGTGAGTTGCTTTGTTTTGTTTTTATTTATTCACGAGACATTGTCATCACTTGCTAGGCCCAGCATTTATTGCCCATCCCTAATTGCCCAGAGGGCAGTTAATAATGAACCACATTGCTGTGGGTCTGGAGTCACATGTAGGCCCAGACCAGGTAAGGATGGCAGTTTCCTTCCCTAAAGGATATTAGTGAGCCAGATGGGTTTGTCAGATAATCAACAATGGTTTCATGGTCATCATTAGACTCTCTTAAAACAGATCTTTTAAAAAAAATTAAATTAAAATTTCACCCTCTGCCACAGTAAATTCGAACCCAGGCCCCCAGAACAGTAAAAACCGAAAGAACTGCGGATGCTGTGAATCAGGAACAAAAACAGAAATTGCTGGAAAAGGTCAGCAGGTCTGGCAGTGTCTGTAAAAATAAAAAACGGAGTTAACATTTCGGGTGCAGCGACCCTTCCTCAGAATCCAGACCCAAAACGTTAACTCTGTTTTTTCTTTCTGCAACTTCTGTTTTTGTCCCCAGAACAGTAACCTGGGTCTTTGGATTAACAGTCTAGTGATGGCCACTACGCCATCACCTCCTCATATGTGGCTTGCATGGTGCCATATTCAATTTTTTAATGCTCCTGTGAAGTGACTTGGGACATTTTATTATGTTAGAGGGCACTCTACAAAGTTGTTGTTGTTGATGCCACCATCTGGATTCAGTTGTGGATAATTCATTCCACGTCACAAATCTCTAATCTTCACATTTCCATTTTAACCTTTTATTTCCACATTTATAGTGGAAATGCCCATGTAACCTGCTGAAGTTACGGTTCCAACCTCCTAGCCAACTGCAGTGTGACAAAAAGTGAAGACGTGCATTTGTATAGCACCTTTCACGACCTCTGAAGGTCCCGAAGCACTCGACGTTCACAGCCAATTAAGTACTTTTCAAAAAAAAAAGATGGTTCCTATTTCACTGCAAAATTCTTGGACATTTCTGATGTGTCTTAACAGATAGGATGATTACTTCAAAAACTTACAGGTTCAAGTCCTACTCCACCAACACAATCCACTCAGATCCTCCAGTCTAGTATAGAAGGAGAGCTGTGCTGCTGGAGGTAGAGTTGTTAACTTTTAAATATATTCCTGGAGGTTTCCTGCCATGACTTGATCCCTGCAATTCAGCCATTGGTTGGATAACATGTCCATCCTTGTCACACATTGCCTTCCTACACCAATCAGAAAGCTACAAGACTCATTCCTCCATTGGATGGCACGTGCTACTGAGCCAAACAGCCTTCTTGTCACAGAGATAGTAGGAACTGTAGATGCTGGAGAATCTGAGATAACAAGGTGTAGAGCTGGATG
>NW_025976094.1:0-7600 GCF_021869965.1 Rhincodon typus | reverse complement strand
CTGGCTCCATCCCCGCCTCTTCGACCTGTTTGTTTCCTCTCCACCTATCCTCTCCTCTCTCCCTCTTCTATCCGCCTCCCACTCTCTCCCTATTTATTTCAAAACCCCCTTCCCTTCCCCCTTTTCTGATGAAGGGTCTAGGCCCGAAACATCAGCCTCTCTGCTCCTATGATGCTGCTTGGCCTGCTGTGTTCATCCAGCCCTGCACCTTGTTGTCTCACTATCTTAATGCACCCTTCTTCCGTAGGTTTAGACTCAATTCAATGCTCCCACTACCCAAGACCTAGACTAGGCTTAATGCAGCACTCAATGCACTCCCCAAACCCCGTCCTGAACACTGTTTAATGGACCCAGCCACTCCTTAATAATAGCTCTAAAATCTTATCTAGACTCTGGGCCTATGAAACTTCATGGTTTCGGGTTACAAGAAAACCTTCTGTATCACCCTCCATCGGTGATGAATCAATTCATATTGAACAATACTTGGAGGAAGCACTGAGGATGGGGAATTTCAATGTCCACCACCAAGAGTGGCTCGGCAGCAGTACTACTGATCGAGCTGGTCAGGGCCTACAGGATACAGCTGCTAGACTGTGTCTGTGGCAGGTAGTGAGGGAACCAACAAGAGGGAAAAGCACACTTGACCTCATCCCTACCAATCTGTCGGCTGCAGTTGCATCTCTCCATGGCAATTTCAGTAAGAGTGACCATCTCACAGTCCTTGCGGAGACAAAGTCCTACTTTCACTTTGAGAATAACCTCCATCGTGCTGTGTGGCACTATCACTGTGCTAAATAGGTCAGATTTCGCATGGATCTAGCAACTCAAGACTGGGCATTCACGAGGTACTGTGGGCCATCAACAGCAGCAGAATTGTACTCCAGCACAATCTGTAACCTCATGGCCCAGCACATCCCACACTCAACGATTACCATCAAGGCAGGGGGTCAACCCTGGTTCAATGGAGAGTGCAGGAGGGCATGCCAGGAGCAGCACCAGGCATACCTAAAAATGAGGTATCAATCTGGTGAAGCTACTAAACAGGACCACTTGCATGCCAAACAATATAAGCAGCAAGTGATAGACAGAGCTAGAAAATTCCACAACCAAAGGATCAGATCTAAGCTCTGCAGACTGACCACATCCAGTCTCCCATTTCCCATGGCTAACCCACCTAGCCTGCACATCCCTGTATACTATGGGCAATTTAACATAACCAATCCCCCTAACCTGCTCATTATTGGATTGTGGGAAGAAAACATATCTGAAACCCATTCAGACATGGGGAGAATGTGCAAACTCCACACAGACATTCACCTGAGGGTGGAATCGAATCCATCTCCCTGGTGCTGTGAGGTAGCAGTGCTAACTACTATGCCACCAATGGTGGAGGAGGAGGCTCCACAAATATCCCAATCCTCAATGATGGAGGATCCAACACATCAATGCAAAATTTTTACATTTGCACCAAATCTCAGCCAGAAGTTCCGAGTGGTTGATCAATCTCCGCCTCCTCCAGTGGTCCTGATCATTACAGATACCAGTCTTCAGCCAAATCAATTCACTCCACATGAAAACCAGAGATGTTGGAGACACTGGATACTGGAAAGGCTACGGGCCCTGACAACATTCCGTCAATAGTACTGAAGATTTGTGTTCCAGAACTTACCACTCCCCTAGCCAAGCTCTTCCAATACATTACAACGTTGCCATCTACCCAACACTGTGGGAAATTGCCCAGGTATGTCTTGTATATAAAAAGCAAGACTAATCCAACCCAGCCAATTACTGCCCCTTCAGTCTACTCTTGATCATCAGTAAAGTGATGGAAGATGTCAACAACAGTGCTACCAATACGATACAACACAATATCCTTTTATTGTCACTTGCTTCAAACATGGACAAAGGGATGGAATTGCAGAGGTGAGAGTGACGGCCCTTGTCATTAAGTGTGGAAACAACTAGCAAGACTGGAATCAATGTGTATCAGGGAACAAACGCTCCAGTGGTTGGAGTCATACCTGACACATAGGGAGATGGTTGTGGTTGTTGGAAGTCAGTCATCTCAGCTCCAAGACATCTCTGCAGGACTTCCTCAGGGTAGTGTCCTTAATCCAATCATCTTCAGTTGCTTCATCAATGACCTTCCCTCCGTCATAAAATCAGAAGTGGGGATTTTTGCCAATGATTGCACAATGCCAACATCATTCAAGACTCATCAGACAGTGAAGTAATCCATGTTCAAATGAAATAAGATCTGGACAATATCAAGCCTTAGGCTGATAAATGGCAAGTAACGGTTACGCCACACAAATGCCAAGCAAAGATCATCTCCAATAAGACATAATCTAACTGCTGATCCTTGACATTCAACAGTGTTACCATCATTTAAACCCCCTCTGTCAACATCCTGGTGGTTACCATTGACCAGAAACTGAACTGGACTTACCACATAAACACAAGAGCAGGTCAAAGGCTTGGAATAGTGCAGTAAGTAGCTCACCTCCTGATGATCGAAAGCCTGTTGATCTATAAGGCACAGTCAGGAGTGTGATGGAATCCTCTCCACTTGACTGGATTGGTGCAGCTCCAACAGCATTCGAGAAGCTTGACACCATCCAGGACAAAGCGGCCCGCTTGATTGGCACCACATCTCTTTACCACCAATGCTCAGTAGCAGCAGTGTGTACAAGATACAAGATGCAGAAAGTCACCAAAGATCTACAGCACATTTCAAACCCATGGCCATTTCCATCTAGAAGGACAAGGGCAGCAGATACATGGGAATGCCATTCTCTGCATGTTCCTCTTCAAACAATTCACCATCCTGGCTTGGAAATATATCACCGTTCTTTCACTGTTATTGGATCAAAGTCCTGGAAATCCCCCACCCCCCAAGAGCATTGTGGGTCAACCTACAGAATACGAATTGCAGCAGTTCAAGAAGGCAGCTTACCTTCACCTTCTCAAGGGCAAGTAAAGGCAGGCAAGAAATGCTGAACAGCCAGTGACACCCACATCCTGTGAGTGAATAAATAAATGAATAAATAAATAGCCAATAACAATCCCAGAGACTCACTCACCATAGCCATTTACCTTCCCAGCTACTTCTTCAATCACAGTCTGTCTTGAACCCACATTTGCTAAGGATTAACTCACTAATAAACCTGTCAGTGGTAAACACAATGTAAGAATAAAGTACTGCAGATGTTGGAATCCGTACTGAAAATAAGAAATGTTGGAGATCACAGAGGGTCACACAGCAACCATGGAGAGAGAGCAAGCTAACATTTTGAGTCTAGGTGACTCTTCATCAGAGCTTCATCAGAGATGAAGAGTCATCCAGGTGCAAAACATTAGCTTGCTCTCTCACCATGGACACTGTTTGACCCACTGTGATCTCCAGCATTTTTTTGTTTTCCTATCAGTGGGAAATATGGGCACGAAACAGCCTGTGGCTTGAGTAGCAGTGCCTCATAGAATCAGTCTCTCTCACCTCTGCAGTTAACATTGTTCTGATTGATCACCATTGGGAAGAAGGGACATGCTCCCTAAGCCCAGGACCCCCTGAAGCCTGCCCTCAGGTGATGAGTACGGTGTGCACCCTGCTGTCCCCAGTCCACCAACTAGCACAATCTGCTGCCACAAATGCACTAAAAGTTGGTGAAACCCACATCTGGGTTTTCTCTGTCCAGAATATTGGACATCTCTCATTAAAGCCATTTGTAGTCTCTGTATTGTATTTCACAAACCTTCCACTAACCATTTTCCAATCTCCTGTGTAGAGCTGCACATGAGCACTGAAACAAGCAAAGATACATGGAAGGCAGGAACTAAGTGATGCAAATGGTGATTGGTTAACATTTTTATGCTTTACAGCATGTATTAATTCATAATTTTGATTTAGAATGTGTATTTTGTTTTGGATTGGGTTAAGAAAGCACAGTGATGGTTTGTGATAGAGGGAGGTGAGGGTGTTGGATAATTCTTGTCCAGAGAATTGGGGCTGAGATTCCTGGTAATTATGCACAGAAGAGTTCATGATGGGAAGTCCAGGCATAAATTGAATACGTAGGTTGGCTTTTCCACCCCTATTCCTCTTCTTCCCCATCCTAGATCCCTCCTTTTCTTCCTTAAGTAGCTCCACCCAACTCATTCCTGAGACCCAAACTTGGCTCAGCCCAGCGCTCCTTACCCCAGGCCAAATCTGAACATCGCAAAGCTAGTGGCAAAGGGTTTCCCTCATATGAATGAATTTGTGCAGCAGATGCCATCATAAATCTTACTATTGCTCGACTGAGTAATGCTGGGTTCTTTCAGAATGGTATAGGCAGCAAAAGTGTTGTTTCAGCGGACCAGTGATCTGTCCGATCTCATTTCAAGAGACTATATATTTCTAAGTGCATGTGTACACACTGAGAGCATGTGCTTCTGCAGCAGAGTTATATATCATGTTATTAGCAGATAGTTTTTGTCACCCAGTGACTGCCCTTTGGTTTTCTGTGGTGGCTGAGACAGCAAAACAGACTGCAGCATGATGAAGACATCGTGGATATTGGCAGAACACTGGGGATTGAGCTCTGTGATTTCCTGCCTGTGGTCATATGCTGACTGGACCTTTTGTGAATTATTCCAGTACCTGGTGTAATAAATATGTGACCCTTGCAAAGTGATCTGTGTACGAGGAATGATACCCTGCACCATGGGGAAGTTGAAACCCTAGTGAATTTACACAATTGTTGCGCCTGATGCTCCCTGGCAAGAGGGAATCAAACATGCTTAGCTTTCATTAAAAGGAAAGCTGCAGTGGCCTTTCCTTATACAATAGGGGATAATGGCACAGTGTCATGGTGGCCAATGGCCCAAATTTCTGCACTGGAGGGATTCTGTGATTCTATGACAAACTGTGAGCTGTTGTAAATATCATCAGTTCCAGCCAGGTGCACATAGCAAATGACATTCAGAGCCATTGGCTGTACAGGCTTTGCCCTAGTCTGAAGCAGGACTTATGTCTGCAGCAAGTGACTAGTTTCACTGCTCCAACAATTCAGCCTCTGAAAAAAAGTAACTTTCATGGCCCTTGTTATGAAATCTACTGATGAACTGATTGGTTAATCCCTGTGTCTTTTTCCTGCTGGACAGCGATGGTTTAGAAAGTTGATTCTTACATGCAGCTGATCTAGCACAGGATCGTTTTGATCCTCTCCAGGTAAGCTCAAAATATTACATAAGAACATAACAAAAAGGAGAAAGAGTAAACGACTTGGCCCCTCGATCCTGTCACACCATTCAATAAAATCATGGCAGATCTACCCCATGCATCAGCTCCAATTTTGTGACAATTCTTCCTCTACTCCCTGATATTTCAAACATCTATCTACCTCCTCTCTACACTCCTTCTGTGCTTGCAACACTGTACTTAGTATTTTTTTTCCTGACACTTGTTTTGGGCTTTTGTTGGCTTTGCACTGTTATTGAATGTAACCTTCTATTTTTCTTATAAAACAAATAATTCTGAATGGTGGAAATCCAAATTAAAACAAGAACAGAAATTGCTGGAGAAACTCGGCAGATCTGGCAGCATTTGTGGAGAGGGAAACGGAGTTAATGTTTCGAGCTCAGTGATTCTTCTTCAGAACAGTTCTGAAGAAGGGTCACTGGACCTGAAACATTAACTCTGCTTTCCTTCTACAGATGCTGCCAGATCTGCAGAGTTCCTCCTGCAACGTTTGTTTTTGTTGCTTTTTTTTTATTGTTGTTTGAATTTTCTCTTCCTCTTGTTTCAGCATCGACTCCACAATAGCCATGTAAATTTAAAACAACCTTTAAATAGGCAACTTTGAAGCTGCTGGCTTCCTGTACAAACTTTGTCAACTTGCAGATTCTCACAGTTTGCAAAAAAAGCATCTAATTTCCCTCTGTTTTCTTAACTTTGTGTATTTCTGAATTGTAGTCTATGCTTGCTATTGCATCTACTGTCTTTGCAATTCTGTTTTTTACAATTTTTCAAATGAGGACATTAATAGTGAGAATTGTTTTTTTCATTTTAAAGATTTGGTCCAGTTAACTGAATGATGGTCATTTTTCTGTTCACTTAACAATGCATCTTCAGTTGAACTTTGTAGCAGCTGTGCTGCAACATTGATAATTTAATGCAAAATTATAATTCGTGGGTTCCTGCTGATTAAGAACTGGACTTAAACCCCTCAAACCTTTCATGCTATTAGTATTGGATGGATTTTACGCCTGGATTTCAAAGATGAAAGGAGAGAGCACTGACTTCCTGATCACCAATATTGACAAACTTATACACATTCACCTTCTCTTGATAAGTGTAAGCATTCCTTTTCCAACAATCTTCAATAAGATGGTCTACATATTTTATTAAGAGGTTGATTTTATTTGTTTTTCTTTAAAAAGTTTCTAATTATCTAATAAATTTTTGGTAGGTTTTGATATCTTTTACTCACAGTGCGGTTCATGGAGAAAACAGATGGAAAATTTATTGCAAAATGTAAAGTAAATTGCAAAGCAATTTCAACAAACAATAGACTCACTGACGATGTTAGATTATGCCTATACTGTACAGGACAATAGGAACAGCAAGGCAATTTAAGAGTTTGGCCTGTGTTCTAGCAGTTCAGATCAACCCGGACATCAATCCCCTAAATAACAACGCTATGTTATTACTTAAGAGCAGGAGCGCTAACATGGTATAATGCCCTGAAGAACCAGAATTCAGTGTTCAATATTGACTGCATATAGGATCACTGGGTACTTTTGAAATCTTTGACAGTAACTCAATATAATTGTACCAATTTGAAGAAGAGCAAAACGTACTAATTCAACCTTTGTATAGGAAGTTTTTTAATCTTAAGCATTCCATGTTTTTCATTCTCTAAAATTCACTTAAAAGTACATATTTAAATAATATTCTTGGCACTGGAGGTGTCAAGACAAGACATGGCTCTCTTGGTGGATCATTGAAAAGTAAATTATCGAGTACGGTTTGACAATATGAATAATTTTATTGCCTTTTCACAGGCAGTTGGAATAATTTTGACTGTGTGCGAAGAGTGTAAAACAGCCAGGAGCGAACCAGCAGCCTGTTTTACAGCTCTCCTGATTTTAATATTGAAGACAATAGAAAAGGAAAACAGAGATATAAAATGGTCTGCTAACTTGCTATCATTTATTCTACACGTTTGCGCAAAGTCGGAATCCAATCCTGAGCTTTCGTAATTTATCTGTTTTATATCACAGGTTAATTGAGAAAATTATTGTAAGGTAGATTTGGAGTCATTTAGCTTGAAAGAATGTGGATTTTAAAAGTCACTTTCAATGAAAATAGTTGATGGTGTGCTGCTGAACTTCAGAAGTTGCAATCTGTTTTTTTTTCACTTGGGTTGATGTCTGTAGCAAAACAACATTCTTTCACTTTCCTTTCTATCCACAATCTCAACAGGGAACTAAAATATTATGATTGAGCAACTAACCCCCAACTCACTCTGTTTGTGCTCAATTAAAATGTTACAAACACAATACAGGTCAATGATGTAAGATAACAAGGTGTAGAGCTGAATGAACACAGCAGGCCAAG
>NW_025976093.1:0-7600 GCF_021869965.1 Rhincodon typus | reverse complement strand
AAGGGTCTAGGCCCGAAACGTCAGCCTCTCTGCTCCTATGATGCTGCTTGGCCTGCTGTGTTCATCCAGCCTTGCACCTTGTTGTCTCGGATTCTCCAGCATCTGCAGTTCCTACTATCTCTGAGGGAATGAGTAATATCATGTTACGTACCTGGTGGCACCCCCGATTGGCTGAGGCAGGCCAGAAGCGTGTCAGGTCATGTCTGACACGTCAGCAAAATAATGCCGGCCAAGGAATGCGGTGTGTAACAGGGAAAACACCCTTGCCAGGTGGCTCATTTGAGTGTATTCAGCTTGATTTCATTGAATTATACATTGCTATAAGTATTGTCTTGTTATTGTTGATGTATTTAGCAGATGGATTGGAGCCTTTCCAACCACTAATAATAAAGCCTCAACGGTGGTAAAATTACTACTGACAGAGATCATACCGAGGTTTGGAGTGCCTCGACAGATTAGTTCAGACAACGGCCCCCACTTTGTAGGAAAAATCAACAAAGAACTATGTGAGGTGTTACACATCCAACAACAATTCCACTGTGCCTACCACCCCTATGCGGCAGGGATAGTGGAAAGAGCTAACGGAACTCTCAAAGCTAAATTGACTAAGCTAACATCCGAAACCGGCCTGAACTGGCTAAAGGTTTTGCCTTTAGCTCTGTACCACATGAGAATAACACCCCACTTCACTACTGGACTCTCAGCCGCAGAAATAATTTATGGCCGACACAGTAGGACCCTTTGGGATGCCAGCACAGACCCACATGCCCACATAGACTTAAATATTATGGGAGAGGAAATGCAAAGATACTTTCAGCAGCTAACATCGTCTCTAAGGTTTCTCCATTCACAGGTAAAGCACGCCTTCTGACCACCATCACAAGCGACGGTTCAGAGCTCAGACGACCAGAATGAACCCCCCAGACTACAAACGGGAGACCTCGTGCAGATCAAAGATTGGGATCGCCCCAAGCTCGGACCCAGGTGGAAAGGACCATTCCAAATACTTCTCCAGACTCCGACTGTGCTTAAAGTCAAAGGACAGAATCGCTGGATCCACCTAAGTGACTGTAAACGATGGGTTCCCTCACCATCATGAAAATAATCATTGGACTAAGTATTGTTCAGACTGTGAGTGGGTTGGAGGACAATTTGTTTTATAAGACACATATCCTACTGCATGGTAATCGAACAGTGTGTTATCCGCTAGCACAATCTGTAGAAGCTTTATTTGTAGCAACCCCAGGATGGAACCCTCACCAACTCTATGAAGTAGATTATTCTGGTGAGCCTTGCCAAGGGAAGAGAGGAACCTGGAGCAGGGGTGTGCAGGGTAAATGTGTAGAATTGATGGGTAATGGCCCCTCCAATTGTACAGGTACTAAACCTAAGTCTGGGAAGGAAGGGGCCAACTGTATGGATCCTAACAGCTATCCGCTTTGTTTTAATGGTACTGGAAGTTGTTGTGTATATGCCTTAGTAAACGTCACCAACCATCCCCATGATGCTTCCTGGCCCCATCAGTGTGTAAAACAGACTTGTACAACTAAAGGAGGTCTATTGAACTGCCCCTATTTGGAATCAAAACCGGTAAATATGACTTCAGGCATACATTGGACTTGTGGGAGTTGTAATGGCACCCATGTAGAAACGGGGTATGGGACGTTTCCATTTCACTCCTCGGACTTCCAACCATTTAAGGGTCAATCCTCCTGGAATAGTTACAAGATAGTCCGTGAGTCCGTTACCTGCTACCGTGCTAAGAAGGGATTCGTTTTTCTGCTCAATGGGACCTTTTCTACTGCTACTCCAACTTTGCTGGTGCTGTTTGCTGTGGGGACCATTGGGCTTCTCAAGGTCCCTTGTCCCCAACGAGCATATACTCAACGACGAATTGTCACACGCTTCATAAGCAAGGAGTTTTGCGCCGAGTGGTAGGATTCAGTAACCCTGGGCTCTTCCTTGGGACATGGCTTCCTGGGAACTGTCACTAAAAACCGAAACTACCTTATATGTGAACTCACCGCCCTGGGAAATAGCACAATGTTGGCATTGGAAGCAGTAAATCAAGAATTAGCCGAACTTCGGCTGTATGCTCAGAAAACCCGGTATGCAGTGGACTATCAGCTGGCTCAACAAGGGGGAGTTTATACAATTGTAGGAAACAAATGCATCACCCATGTTACGGACGAATTTTATAATCATTGTATGTTGTGTGTTAATAACTTGCTTAAATACTGGCTATAAGATTCTTATGAATAAGCTGGCAGCGCCTTTCTCAGCCCCCATTTAGTTGGTTATCATGGAATGATAAAAGGAGGGAATGAAATGTTAAAGGGTTAATATCTGTTCTGCTGACATGTAAGAAATTAGGTGCTTCATGGGCGCCCCTGTCTCGCAGACAAAATGCGGTAATCTAATTATACTCTGCTCTCTGTAAATGTTGAATTAAGGCTAAAAGGATAAGGAACTATCTAGTCTTACACATTGTTTTTGGGCGGCTGACCTTTGTTTTACTGTTAGATGATTAAGTTATGTACTATCGCTGTTGCTAGGCATGTGACTATGGGGGAGTAAAAAATTGTATCTTGCATACATGACTGACTGTGATATAAAATCCTATATAAAGGGAGGATGGTTCCCTTATTAGGCAGCATCGCTTGACACGGCTCTGCAAGCCCTGCGAAGATTGTTAAGTGATCCTCCAAAGCTTGTACTTGCTTAAGTAAACTGTGGCTATTCACAGAAGTTGGCGTATTGCATTTGTATCAAGTGTGTAGGAATCTCCTAAAAGGGAACACAACACGTCCACCTAACCTACACATTTTTGGATTGCAGGAGGAAACTGTACAGACATAGGGAGAATGTACAAACTCTACACAGACAATCGCCCAAGGGTAGAATTGAACCCAGGTCCCTAGTACTATGAGACAGTATTGCTAACCACTCAGCCACCGTGCTGCCCTAAGTCTCTTCCAGGTTGCAATTCAGACCATATTGCATAAACTGGCTTTGTATCCCCTTAAATAGAAAAAGATAAGGCTGAGGTGGATAGGATTTTGACAGAAATTGACGGGATCAATACAAAGATAAAGTTTTTCCACTAGTAGAACGTTTGTTTAAATCAGAATCAGGCCATTCAGGAGAACAGTTATAAAATGTTTCCTTACACAATGCATGGTACAATTAGGAACTCTCTCCCATTTAAAATAAACTCCAGCTGTACATGCTAGTTCAATCAATAATTTTAAATCTAAAATTAATCAATATTTGCTAATTACCAAGGGATTTGGAGCCACGATAGATGAATTTAGTTAGGAAGCAGGTTAGCCATGATCTAAGTGAATGTTAGACTGAAAGATTTGCCCCCGTCCTGCATTCCTTTATATGATCAATATTCAAATGGAACATGCTTACAATTTTACTCAAAATTACAAATCAGGGGAAGTATTCAGAAATGGATTTGTTGTTGCTAAATATAGTGACCAGGAGTATTCTTAACCCCATTGCTGGGATAGCTAAAGTAGAAGAAGATTAATTATACATCTGGACACTGGAGCTGCTTGACACTGATACGACTGAAGTATTTTAATTTACTCTGCTGTATAGAATACAAATAATTGCCACTAATACGGTGGTGGCATGTTACTGATCACTCAGGGAGTCTGGGTTGCTGTGGCAACATACACGTTTACAGGCACGTTGCAGTCTGGAGCTATAGATAGTGCTGATAGAGGCTCCAACATTCTTTCCATCACATGGCAGATCAGAATCTCTTTACCACCTGCCATTGGGGTGGTTTGGAAGTATTTGCAGATTTAGTCTCACCCGTTTTCACCACATTATGAATACACCCTTCTTGATCCTGTCTTGAGACTAAAGTCCATACTTCTGGTTTAGAGGCAAAGACGCTACCAACTGCTTCATAAGATCTCCCCGCCATTTAGATTTTAGCTTTAAAATTCTCAACAAGTCCCAAAGCACCTCATAGTCAATGAAATATTTCTGAACTGTGGTCATGTTGTAATGCAAGCTTAGCCAATTTGCTCACAGTCAAATCTCACAAATAACACCGAGGTAAATTGCCAGATAATCTGTTTTTGTTGTTTTTTTTTAAGGGCTAAATGTCTGGATGCCAGCAGAACGCCTTCTTTCTTTCAGAAAGTGCTACTATGACGATTTCCACTCACTTGAAAGGGAATATGGGCATGGGTTCAGTGTCTCAGCTGCTAGATGGCACCTCTGACAGCACAGCACTCCCTCGGAGCGTAATCCTAGATTGTGTGCTCAAGTTAATGCAATGGAATTGTTAGCTGTTGACTTTCTGACTCAGAGATGAGAGTGCTGCCACTGAGCCAATGCAGTTGGCAGTTTTACACAAGCGGTATACATATAGCTCTAGCTCTACATCTCAGTATTTGCAATGGAAATAGACATAACTTGAGATGAATAAATTTGTTTTGTTTTAAAGCTCTTCATCATTTGAAATCATTTTGGTTATTTCTGTATGATAACTTCAAGAACTAAAAATCACAGGGGCTTTTTTCAACAGCTGTCCTGCTCGGTATAAGTACAACAAGAACCCTCTTTGTGAGGGTCAGAGTTTCTGCCACATTTTTCCCCACAGTCATTGTGGTGATTTAGGAGATGCCCTGAAGAAAGGCCCCCCTTTTGATCTCTGGCAACTAGGGTTCAAAATGCACAGGGGAGACAGGCAGATTGACCTTCGAGTGTTACAAGTGGCCTCTGAGAAATCAACGACTTGGGTAGTGGGGAAATATTCAAAAAGTTGCCTCTGTGGAATATTATTTCATATCATAGATTCCTCTTGGTTCTGGGTTGAACAATTGCTGGAAAAGACATCTTGTTGACAGTGGGAAAGCAATTCAGAGTTTGATTGAAGGAGTAGTGAGTATGAGAGAGACAGAATCTGTGAGGAGTTCGGAAACCAGGTTAGAAACTTAATAACGTGACCAGAAGAGCTACCCGTACCAAAGCAGCAGCCAGCAGAGAAAAAGTCCTCCCATTTTGTTTTCCTTTTTATGACTGAGAGAGAAAATATTTAATAATATCTCAACATTATAGATAAGTATTTGCTACTTTTCACTATAAAGGAAATTTTCAATCAAAATTACTAATACCCACTTCCCATACATTTTTCTTTGTTCTGGTTTAGAACCACTATTGAACAAATCCTGTTTCTCCAGAAAAGATGTGACTTTGCTAAATGAGTTTTTGATGCACCATTATTTGATGAAATGTGGGCCATTCATATGTATTATCTTTTTTTTTGCAGTTTGGATTGTAAACTAGTGATTACATGGGTGTTGGTCTTTTTTGTGAATTTTAATAATTAACTTCGTCAGTCTTTATAGAAACGTAATTTTAAACCAGTATGTGTTGGAGAGCAGATGACTGAAGGCTTTCTGAAGTGTTAATGAAGTTTGTTCATATTATTGGGTTTTATGACAGGAGAATTACAAAAAAAAGGCATTAGCTTCTTATGGAATGTAGGCTTCACTGATTATGCCAGCGTTTAATGCCCATCCCCAGCTACCCTTGACCTGGTAACTTGACCTTCTGGAACTGCTGCAGTCCATTTGTTGTACACAACCTCGCAATGCTGTTAAAAGAGGGAGCTCCGGGATTTTGACACAGCAGCACTGAAGGAATGTTGATATATTTCAATGACTCAATGGTGAGTACTGTTGAGGGAAATTTGCTGGTAATGCCATTCCCAATTATCTGCTGTGCTTGTTATTCTCAATGATGGCCATTGTGGATTTGGAAGGTGCAGTCTGAGAAGCCTTGGTAAATTTCTTCGTAAAGTTACAAAACAGGCTCATAGGACCAGTAAAGAAATAAGGATTTGTGGCAGCAGACTATCCCACTATTAGCTACTAGCATTGGATCCACAGCATATGCAATTTGGTGATCAGCAGTTGGCAATGTTGCTTAAGTGAAAGAAAATCCATCCAACCCCAAGAGAAAGAAATGTTTTCAGATGACAAGTGAGTTTACACTTGATGTTATTAGTTTAAGAATACTCAGATAATCAATAGCTACATAAGCTTGAACTTATGGTGGAAGATACAGCTGGGCAAATGCAGTACTCTACTGAAATCATAACCATGAATCTTATATGAGGCTCAGGAGAAGCAGTAAGAAATTAAAACTATTCATGCTTGAAAGATACAGAGTTCTTAGAGAAGAAGAATTTCTGAAGAAGGGTCCTGACCCGAAATGTCAACTTTCCTGTTCGTCTGATGCTGCCTGGCCTGCTGTGCTGCTCCAGCACCACACTGTATTACCTGTGGAGAAAGTTGTGTATCGGGTTTTGGTGTTCTGTCAGTAATGTTAAAAATCCCTGAGGGCAAGGGGAAAGAACTTTAAATGAAGGAGAAGGCTGGGAAGCATAAAGATAAAAAAGAAGCACATGCAATCAGAATGAGTGTCACTGCCATTACCTTCAGGCAAGGCTATCATAGTGAAGTCAAGGACCACTAACTTAACGAGTACCAAGGCTCATCTGTGGAAATACAATAGGAACAAATGGATAATTTAAAGGATTTAGAAGACAGTGTTTGACAGAAGAAGATATTAGAGTTTTAGGACAATAATGAAGTCAGAATTAGGTAACTAAAACTGTAGATTTAATGGGAGTGAAGGAGGATTTGTTAAGGGAGCAGATATAGAAGTTGATTTGAAAATTTGGGGAAAGGAGTTCCTTGTCTAAAGGCATTCGGTGGAATGAGGGTCTTTTAGATAAGTTAACAGACTAACTATTCCATTCAGCAGGAATAGCATGCTCCTTCAAGGATGTCCAAAATATAAAAGATCCTCCACCACAGGAAGGATTTAAAGAAGAATGGAATCAGGGTCAATGGTCCTCAAGCCAAAGACTTAACAATCCACCAAGTTCAAAGAGAATGCATTCTGAAAGAATTTTGAAACCTCTACACTGCTTGAATTTGTGAAATCAGAGAACTGGATGAAGACTAGTAAACGTAAAAATAATTAAATAAGTGAATTTGTGAATGTGAACTTTGGGGGATAAAAGGGTAGTGGAGATGTTGTATCAGTAATGGCTTTGAAAAGAGGGCCAACGAACTGATAAGGACAGGGAGAATATGCTATGAATGCAATCCAGCAAAAATCATGAAAAAAAGTCTATTAAAGCTTCAATAAGGAAATGATAAGCTAAAACAAAGGTTGGCCCATCACTGGACGAGTCTTGGGAATTTATAAAGGGGAATAGAGAAATGGTAAAGAAGCTAAACCATTACTTTGTATCTGCTTCCTCCCAGGAAGATACAAGCAATCTCCCAAAATGACTATGGAGAATGAGGATTGGCAGGAAATTAGTAATAGCAAGAAGATTATGCTGGAGAAATTAATGGCGCTGACAATTGATAGATCTCCATTACCTGATATTCTACATCCTAGATAGTTGAAGGAGATGGCTACAGAGACAGTTGTTGCATCTTCCAGAGTTCTTTGATTCTGGAATAATTCTTGTGGATTGGAGGGTAACAAATTTCAGCCCACTATTTAAAAAGGGAGTGAGAGAGACAAAAAAAAAGATAACTACAGACCTAGT
>NW_025976092.1:3643-7600 GCF_021869965.1 Rhincodon typus | reverse complement strand
GGTGTCTGCACTCTTTATTCCCTGATCCCATCAATGGTCCAGTGACTATCACTGAAATTGATCTCTGTTGGTCAACCAAGCTCCAGACCATCATAATGTTTACCAGGAGCAGCAGCTAAATGACCCTCGGCAGCTATGGACCAAGCAACTGAAGGTCAGTGCTGAGTTGTGATCCACACTGAGGAGACCACTGGAGAGAAACTCAGTAGGTCTGGCAGTATCTGTGGTGAGAGAAACAGAATTCATATTTTACATCCAGCAACCCATTTTCACTGCTGAAAGGTCTGAACTCCAGCGATTTTTGGTTTCCTTTACAATACATGATTTCTGGTTTTAATACTTTATCAGTGTTTCCTGTTATCATACATTGAAGGATGTTTGTGTCAGCATATAACTGGGTGGATTCCTCGTTCCACAGAGATATTGTGCAGAGTCTCTGCTGACCGAGTGTCGAGTACAAATTACTAAACTGAACAACAGAATCTTTGGGTACGCATCATCTAGTGTCTGTTCCTGGATTTCTCCGACTTCCCATTCTTCTCCCTCTCTCCTCGTCACTCTCTATCAACACATTATCGTCTCTTTTTCCGTCTTTTCATCTCGTCCTTTTCTGCCTTGTCTTCCTGTCTCTGCTTTGTTCTTTCTGTCTTTATCTATTTCTTTGTCTTTTACCCCTCGGTTCTTCCTGTTGTCCAAATTCAATCTTTCACTCTGTCCTGTGTGTGTCTATGTCTACCTGCAACTTTAACTCTTCAGAGGTATCCTTTCAACAGATTTCGGGACTGCTGGAGTTCTGAGCCAATCCTCATTTCTCTGAAGTGCAGTGAGGCTGTGTCTCGGGTGGTGAGTTGTTTGGGTAGTGACAGTCTGGGGTGTTCGATTCTCAGCCAGAGCTCTCAGTCTCCATGTTCAATTCTCAATCTCCATTACACTGAGGCTTTCTGAAAGGATATCAGGGGTCTGGAGAGGACTTCCGGGTAGGATGGCAGCATAGTAGGATCTGCTGTGGAGAGCCCTTGGGGAGAGTCTGTGATGTTTGTCTTTTTAATTTGCTTCTTGTTTTTCTGACCGATGGTTAAATTGTGTATACTCTATTCTGTAACTAAGGATTGTACCTAGATACTCTGTACCTAAGATAGTGCCGTGCTGGTGACATTGTTACACTGTAATTAATCTTTTTATTTTTCAAAAATATGCCATTATTCATAAAATTATCTTTGCATATATACATTGTCACAAATGCAGTTCAGTAGCATATTAAGTAAACAAACATTTGAGATTGACTCTATCCCAATAAACCAAAGCATTTCTTACGCATACCAGACTATATTTACAAACATTGAGGCACTAGGAGGGTCTGATAACTGAATGAACCCCCATTTACCTTCAGCAGGAAGACCTCAAACAGTGGTCTTTCCCCATTGTGGTTTGGTGGCAGCTGCCCCAAGCTGTAACTAAAGAAGTTGTACCTAGGGGCCTCTGTACCTAAGATGACGCTGTAAGTGGTGACTTATCAACTTTTCACTGAACTCATTTGAGTACACATGACAATAGAGCAAATGCAATTCACACCATTTATTGGTATGAGGCCAGTTTACAGCCAGCAGCTTAAGCTGAAATATCTCTGACCAGCCGCAGGTACTCCCCTCCCCTTCCCATATTCAGTTTATTATTTGAGGAATTGAGCCAAAGGGACTCAGCAGGTTCTGAGGTTCAGCTGGTGTTGTGTTCAATGGGCTAGGTGTGGCACAGACTACCAACTAGTGAAGCGTTGGTGAGAGGTGGGAAATGGTTGAGTGCTGTTTCACCAATGACTCCCACAAGACCTGACTTATATCAGCATTGCCTGAGTTTCCCCTCCCACTCAGGGATGGTGCACCCAGTGGCCTTCCCATAGTTTTGATCCCAGATGACAGCAATACTGAGCAAGTCAGATCTCCAAGTGAAAACCAGCTGGAAAAATCTTAAGTTTATTTTTTGCTGTCGATTGCCACGATGGTTAGTCACTGAAATATACACAGGTAAGGCTGCGGATGTTCTTTGACAACAGAAGACAAGCTTTTTACACAGAAGGAAAAAATAAGAAAAAAAACAAGCAACACCACAGGAGAGAAAAATATGTTCAAAAGATCTTAGCATAAACATCCAAATGGAGTTTCAACTTGTTTCCTAACACTATCTGTTCCTGAGACACAGAGACGCAGACCTGTCTCAGCATGCTATATCTATAACTTGTTTCCTAACACTATCTGTTCCTGAGACACAGAGACACAGGCCTGTCTCAGCGTGCTATATCTGCTTAACCGACACTTTCTAGTTTCCTTTTCGTGGACATTGGACACATTTCTCCAATTATTTACTGAGATCAAGGGCATAAACCTTTCATTATTCTGTTGTTGTAAACACTTCCACCTCTAACAATCTGTAGATTTTGATCAAAGCTCTCCTGGCTTGCAATCTCCACAGACTAGAATCCACATCTGCTGAGGCGACTGTTGCTCTAAACTGAGCTGAAATACTTGGTTGTCCTGCTCAGAGAACATTTATTATAGAGTCATAGAGTAATACACCATGGAAACATGCCCTTCGACCCAAAACTGGTCCATGCTGACCATGGTGCCCACTCAGCTAATTCCAATTGCCTGCATTTGGTCCATATCCTCTAAAGCCTTCCCATCCATGTACTATCCAAGTGTTTTTTTTTAAATGTTGCTATTGTACCTGCCTCAACCACTTTGTCTGGTAACTCATTCCATATATGCACCACTCTCTGTATAAAGACATTGCCCCCTTCTTAAATCTTACCCCTCTCACCTTAAACCTATGCCCTCTAGTTTTCAATTCCCCATCCCTGAGAAAAAGACGATATGCATTCATCGTATCTATGCCTCTCATGATTTTATACACGTCAATAACATCAACCCTCATCCTCCCATGTACCAAGGAATAAAGTCCTATCCTGGCCAATCTCTCCTTATAACTCAGGTTTACTAGTCCTGACAACATCCTCATAAATTTTCTTTGCACACTTTCCAGTTTAACTATGTCTTTCCTATAACAGGGTGACCAAAACTGTACACAATACTCCAGGTGCGGCCTCACCAATGACTGAAACAACTGTAACATAATGTCCCAACTCCTATGCTCAATGCCTTGACCGATGAAGGCCAGCATGCTAAATGCCTTCTTCACAGCCCTGTCTACCTGTGACACTGCTTTCAATGAAATATGTACTTGTACTCCTAGGTTCCACAACTCTCCTCAGGACCTTACCATTTACCGTATAAGTCCTACCTTGGTTTGACTTTCCAAAGTGCGACACCTCACACTTATCTGTATTGAATCATATTTGCCCATCCTCAGCCCACTTCCCCATCTGATCAAGATCCCTCTGTAATTTTTGATAACCTTCCTCACTATCAACAATATCTCCTATCTTTGTTTCATCTTTAAACTTTACTAACCTTTAAACTTTACATTCACATCCAGATCATTTATGTAAGTAACAAATAACCCTATCCTCCTCTAAACTCAACCTTCTGTTTTGTAAAGACCACAACGGTTTCTTTAGCTTTAATTTTGGTCATGAGCTGAATTGGGAACAGGATTGGCCGGCAAGGTGGCTCAGTGGTTTAACACTGCTGCCTCACAGCGCCAGGGACACAGATTTGATTCCACCCTCGGTCGACTGTCTTAATGGAGTTTGCACGTTCTCCCCATGTCTGTGTGGGTTTCCTCTGTGTGTTCTGGTTTCCTTCCACAGTCCAAAGATGTGCACATTAGGTGAACTGGCCATGCTAAATTGCCCACAGTGTTCAAATTTATGCAGGCTAGGTGGATTAGCCATGGAAAATGCAGGGTAGGGTGGGGGGTGGAGGGTGTGGTTTGTGGTGCGGGATGGATCTCAGAGTGGGGACTTGTTGAATCAGAGATAGTAGGAACTGCAGATGCTGGAGA
>NW_025976092.1:0-3543 GCF_021869965.1 Rhincodon typus | reverse complement strand
GGTGTCTGCACTCTTTATTCCCTGATCCCATCAATGGTCCAGTGACTGTCACTGAAATTGATCTCTGTTGGTCAACCAAGCTCCAGACCATCATAATGTTTACCAGGAGCAGCAGCTAAATGACCCTCGGCAGCTATGGACCGAGCAACTGAAGGTCAGTGCTGAGTTGTGATCCACACTTGAAAGGTTAAACCAAAGTGCCAAGTGGGTTAGATGCCTTGATCCAAAGCTGGAACAGAGCAAACTCTGATCAGAGAAGCTACAAAATAAGAAAGTTTAATGACTGGACACTAAGCAATGCTGAAAGGTTTGCACCTGTCAGAATTTGTAGTTTATTTGCAGAGCTGTCTCACCCAGAGATTGAATTACTAAGAGGGGTGAGGATGGTTCACCCTATACTGGAGGTCCACTGTAACTGAGTAACCCTTTCTCTGTGATCATTAGATTACACCTACCAATGTTCTCAGCCACTGTAAATGGATTTGTTCATTGTCTTTAAGTCTAACCTGTTGTGCCTTGAACTGAATTTTAAATTACTAGTTGTTAAATGTTGTCAAACCAATTTAGTCTGTAAAAATTAAACTCTTCTATTATTTATGAAACACAATAAAATAATCTCAGTCAGTACCTGGTCCCAGGATCATAGTGGTGCATTGGTTTGAGAGTCTTTTCAGGGGGTTTCTGCATCACCATCACCTTTTACTTGTTTTTTTCTTCCCTGTTCTCTAGTCTTCAATCTGGCAATGTGTTGACAGCTGTCATCTACCATGAGCTTATCTAGCAATGACCTAGATCAGCAAAGTCTCACGGGGCTCTGTGACCGTGGGTAAAACATCCTGCACATTGCTTCATCAAACACTTACACGTAATGGAATAAATCTGCCTCTGCTGTGCCAATAACCTGAGCTGTTGCAATGTTCTTCTGGTTAGTTGTTACAACATACACTCTAACCATCCATGTATCAACTTGATGTTGAGGTCTGATTGTACCGGGCAGAGGACCAGGAATAAGCCATTCAGTCTCTCAAGCCTACTGCAGCATTCTAGATCATGGTTAACCATTTCCCTCAATGCCATATTCCAGAGCTACCTCATACTCCTTGATGTCAATAGTAACTCAAAACCTACCCCTGTAACCTCACATTTCCCGTGGCTAACCCACCTAACCTGCACATACCTGGACAGTATGGATCAGTTTACCATGGCTAATCCATGTAAAACTGCAAGTCTTTTGACTGTGAGAGGAAACCGGGTCACCTGGTTTTGGGTCTATTGTCCCTTCTTCAGAATCCCTGAAGAAGTTTTAAAGAAGGGTCACTGGTCCTGAAATAGTAACTCTACTTTCTCTCCACAGATGCTGAGTTTGTCCAGCAATTTCTGCTTTTGTTTCTGATTCCCAGCATCCACACTTATTGAGTCATACAGCACGGAAACAGACCCTTCAGTCCAAGCAGTCCATGTCTACTATAATCCCAAACTAAACTGGTCCCACCCACCTATGCTTGGCCTGTATCCCTACAAACATTTCTTATTCATGTACTTATCCAAATGTCTTTTTAAATGTTATAACTGTACCCACATCCACCACCTCCTCTGTAAGTGCATTTCACACACAAACCACTCTGTGTAAAAAGGAAAGTTGCCCCTCATGTCTTTTTTAATTATTTCTCTTCTCACCTTAAAAATATGGTCCCTCGTGTTGAAATCCCCCACCTTAGGGAAAAGACACCTGCTATTCACCTTATCTATACCCCTTATAATTTTGCAAACCTGTATAAGGTCATCTCTCAACCTTCTACGCTCCAGTGAAAAAAGTCCCAGCCTGTCCACCTCTTCTTATAACTCAAACCCTCCATTCCTGGCAACATCCTGGTAAATCTCTTCTGAACCCTCTCCAGCTTAATAATATCCTTAGTATAACAGGGAGACCAGAACTAGACACAATACTCCAGAAGAGGACTCATCAACGTCATAGTTACCATACCATACAGAAACAGATCCTTCAGTCCATGCCAACTATAGTCCCAAACTAAACTAGTCCTACCTGCCTGCTTCTGGCCCATATTCTTCCAAACCTTTCCTATTTGTGCACTTATCTAAATGTCTTTTAAATGTTGTAACTGTACCCACATCCACCACTTCCTCAGGAAGTTCATTCCACATGTGATCCACCCTCTGTGTAAAAAAATTTCCCCTCGAATCTTTTTTTAATTCTCTGTCATCTCACCTTAAAAATATATGCCCCCTAGTCTTAAAATCCCCCATTCTAGGGAAAAGACACCTACCATTAATTGTATTTATACCCCTCATGATTTTATAAACTTCTATAAGGTCACCTCCCAATCTTCTATGCTCCAGTTAAAAAAGTCCCAGCCTATCCAGCCTTTCGTTATAACTCAAACCTTCTGTAGCTGGCAACATCCTGGTAAATCTCTGTTGAACCCACTCCAGCTAAATAATATCATTCCCGTAACTGGGTGACGAGAACTGGACACAGTATTCCAGAAGGGGCCTCACCAATGTCCTTTGCAACTTCATTCTCAACTCCTTCTATTCAAAGGACTGAGCAATGAAGGCAAGTGTGCCAAACATCTTTTTAACCACCCTGTCTAGCTGTGATGCAAACATCAAAGAATTATGTACCTGAACCTCTTTGGTTTTTAGGTTTTCCAGGAGGTTGCCTAGATAGGAGTGTATTAATCTATAAGGAGACAAATTTGGATTGTTTTCACTGGAGCATTAGAAGCTGAGAGGTGACCTGATAGAAGTTTATAAAATTATCAGACGCATGAATAGGGTGGATAATCAGAGTCTTTTTCCCAGGGTGGAAACATCAAATGCTAGGGGGTACAGGTTTAGGGTGAGAAGGGGAAAGTTTAAAGGTGATGTGTGAGGCAAGTTTTTTTACATAGGGTGGTAGGTGCCTGCAACTGACTGCCGGGGAGATGGTAGAAACAGGTTTGACAACAAGATTTAAGAGGATTTGGACAGGCACATGAACAGGTTGGGAATAGATGGATACTGGCCATGTGCAGCCAGATGGAATTCATTTAAAATGGCATCGTGGTCAGGACAGACATGGTGGGCCAAAGGGCCTGTTCCTGTGCTGTACTATGCTATGTTCAATCAAGTGACCATCCATATGTTGGATCTTGCAGTATAACTGAGGTCAACATGATATCTACCGAGAGTGAGCTGTACTCTGTATTCAGAATCTCACATCCAGGGGATAGAAGCATACTTTAATCCCTATCATCAAATCCTCACAGGCTATAGCTGGGCTATGTGTCCAATAGAGAGTGGCGAAGGTGTTGTAGCACTGTCACTGGCTCAGGACTCCAGAACCCTAGGCTAATGATCTGTGAACATGAGTTCAAATCCTACCATGGCAGATGGCGAAATGTGAATTCAATAAAAACTGGAATTAAAAACTAGTGTGAAGGTGACTGTGTACTCTCTTTGAGTTGGGAGGAGCGGATGGGTGGGAGAGAAGATGGACAGGTTGTGTCAGGTCAAGGAGGCGGGGATGAGAGGGAGGGTTGG
>NW_025976091.1:0-7601 GCF_021869965.1 Rhincodon typus | reverse complement strand
TGGCCTGCTGTGTTCATCCAGCTCTACACCTTGTTATCTCAGATTCTCCAGCATCGGCAGTTCCTACTATCTCCCAAACAGTTTAGTCTTTGTTCATAAAACAATCCCTGCATGCCAGGGATCATCCTAGTGAACATTCTCTGAAATGTCTCCAATGAAATGAAGCGGGCATGTTGGCAACATTTAAGAGGGATCTGGATGGTAACATGAATAGGGAGGGAATAGAGGGATACAGACTGAATAAGAGCAGAAGGTTTGTTGTTTAGTTCAGTCAAGGCCCCGAAGGGCCTATTCCTGTGCTGTACTTCTCTTTTGTTCTGAATTTTTTTTGTACATTCATGTGCCAACATACTGGGACAGCACCTAAGTTGCTGTTCTGGTAATGTGCCATTTACTTGATTGATATGCTTGCTGTTAAACTCTATCCCAGACAGTTTGCTGTTCACTGCCTTAAATCCAAGTTGCCTTTTAATTACCTTCCTGTAAACTGTGTATCTACTGCCACCCTGTGGTGATCCCTCTAGAACTACAGCTCCTGCTGTGGTCTATCTCAAGTCTGTGCTAAGTTGACTCTTACATTCAACAGCCACATTTTATAATAATCCCATCTATTAATTGAATTCCACAATTCAAAATTTGTTGTAGCACTATCCAAAAATTTTAATCTTTTACAAAAGTTTGGTGCGAATGTACTAAAAGCTAAGCTTATGGACGACACAAAAGTAGATGAGGAGGCAAGGAGTCAGGATGACACAGAGTATTGCAGGGAGACAAGTTAAATCATTGGGCAAAAACTTGGCAGTGGAATATAATGTGGTAAAAATGTAAAGTTATATATTTTGGCAGGAAATATGGGGGTGGCATGGTGGCTCAGTAGCTAGCACTGCTGCCTCACAGCACTAGGGACCTGGATTTGATTCTGCCATCGGGCTACTATCTGTGTGGAGTTTGCATATTCTCCCCCTGTCTGCGTGAGTTTCTCCTGGGTGCTCCGGTTTCCTCCCACAGTCCAAAGATGTGCAGGTTAGGTGGATTGGCCATGCTACATTACCCATAGTGTCCAGGCTAGTTGGGTTAGTCATGGGAAAAGCAGGATTACAAGGAGAGTGTAGGGGGGTGTGTCTGAGTGGGATGCTCTTCAGAGGGTCAGTGTGAACTCAATGGGCTGAATGGCTTGCTTCCACACTGTAGGAGTTCTACGAAGAATAGAGGAGCTGAATATTATTTAAACAATATTTAAAAGGCTTCAGAGAGCTATGGCACAGAGTATTTGAGAGCACTTAATAGATGCTAAACTACTCCAAACTCACCATGTTGACCTTTATTTCAAAGGGAATGAAATATAAAAATAGAAAGGTTTTAGTAAAACTGTGCAAGGTACTCATCAGACCACAGCTGGAATACTGAAGTGTTTTGGACCCCTTATTCAGGAAAGATATACTGGCATTGGAGATAGTCCACAGAAGGTTCACTAGACTGATACCAGGTATGGAGGGATTGTCTTATGAGGAGCTATTGAACAGGCTGGGCTTGAACTCATTGGAGTTTATTGAAATGCAACCTTAATAAAACATGCAAGATTCTTAGTGGACTTGACAGGGTAAATATGGGAAGTTTCCCCTTGTGGGAGAATCTAGCACCAGAGGGCATAATCTCCGAATAAGGGGTTTGCAATTTTAAGACTGAGATGAGGAGGAATTCCTTCTCTCAAAGAATTGTGAATGTCAAGGCTGGGTCATTAGGTATATTCAAGGCTGAGATTGACAAATTTTAATCAGTAAGGGAATCAAGGGTTATGGGAGAAGGCACATAAATAGTTGTGATGATTATCAGATCAGCCATGATCTCATTGAATGGTGGAGCAGACTGGAGGGACGAATGGCCTATTTCTGCTCAAATATCTTATGGCCTAAAACAGTCAATTTGCAAAGAGTTAGCTCCCAGAATAGGCAACAGGTTAAAGGTCAGGTAAGCAACATTATATGAAGGATAAATATTTCTCATGGTACTAGAGAAAACTCTTGATCAAGAATTATAATGGAATCTCCAACACTCTCTAGAGAGAGCAGGTCAGATGGTGTAAAATGCAATAGAATGGAAAATACAAATGATGTAACCTTTTGTATTTGTTCAATTATGTGATGTGGGCATTGCTGACTGGGCCAGCATTTGTTGCCCATCCCTAAATGTCCTGGAGAAGATGGCGGTAGTACAGATAACGTCAGCATAGGCCTACCAGGTCATAGGGCTGCTCTCTCATTGGAGATAGAGGGGGAGAGAGGCTGCTGGTGGTTTAACCTGAGGAACACCACACCTCAGGTGAGGGCAGAGGTTGAGAATGAGAGTCCTGACGAGTAACTTCAGCTGGTACAGGAATTGAACCCATGTAGGCAGTGTCACTACCCAGCTGTCCAGCCAACTGAGGTAACCAACAACCCCCTGGTGGCAAATCGCCTTCTTGATCTGCCATTAGGAAGAGAATTGCAGGATTTTGATCCAATGACAGTGAAGGAATGGCAATATATTTGCATTGACTCGAGCTCTGCTGGGGCACCTTGATATTACACTCGGTCAAATGCGGTCTTGATGTCAAAAGCAGTCATTCTGTCCAGACTTCTGAAATTCGTTCTTCTGTCCATGTTTGAACCAAGGCTGTGATGGGGTCAGGAGCTGAGTGGTCCTTGCAGAACCCAAGCTGGGCATCACTAAGCAGGTTACCCCTTCGCAAATGCGACTTGATAGCGCTGTCAACAATGAAAGATCTCAGAGGAGGAGGGGAGGAAAAATTCTTTTGGGTTCAAGAGACAACTGCCAGTGTTTCTGAAGTGTGAGGTTTGCAGGGGTGCAAGGTAGTGATGTTGACAGTTAAGAGAAAGAAACACTAAGGCTAACAATTTTGTTTAAAGTTTTCATTTTTAAAAATTCATTCACAAGATGAGGTTGTCGCTGGCCAGGCCAGCATTTATTGTCCATCCCTAATTGCCCAGAGGGCAGTTAAGCATCAACCACATTGCTGTGGGTCTGGAGTCACATGTAGGCCAGTCCAGGTGAGGATGGCAGATTTCCTTCCCTAAAGGACATGAATGAACAAGATGGGTTTTTCCCCAACAACTGACAACTGATTCATGGTCACCATTAGACTCTTAATTCCAGGCTTTTATTGAATTCAAATTCCACCATCTGCCGTGGCAGGATTCTAACTCAGATCTCCAAAATATTATTTGGGTCTCTGGATTAACCGTCCAGCAATAATACCACCAGGCCATCTCCTCCGCAGTTCTGCAATGTTTTGAGGGTTTCTCTTTCTACCACCATCACAGGTAGTGAGTTCCAGATTCCCACCAACCTCTAGATGAAAAAGCTTTTCCTTGCATTTCCCCCCAAACTTCTGCCTCTTAAATCTATGTCCCCTGGTCCTTGACCAAGTCCCACCAAGGGAGTACATCTCTCTTCATCATTGAGACTTTTCATCCCAGGCAACATCCTGGTAAATCTTTTCTGCACCCTCTCCAGTGCTATCACACCCCTCCTATAATGTGAGTTCCAGAATTACATGTAGTTCATGTGAGCACATATCGCAGCGACAGACAGAACACGAACCCATACACATGGACCAAAGATCCCCCTTCATGTGTTCTTGTGATTCAAATTTTGGGATATCCTGCGTAGAATGCAGGTATTTTAACCCCCTTAGCTACAGTGCCAACTAAATAATCCTGCTCATTGCTGGAAAATAGACTCAAGGGAGCCAATTAGGATGCACAAGAAAGAAAGGCTTTCATCTATCTAATGCTTTCCATTGCCTCAGGCCCTTTTGAAGTAGGATCAATTTTGTAACGGAGGAAACACAGCAGCAGATTTGCACAGAGCAAGATCCCACAACAAACGATGTTATAGAACGATACGGGTCTAAAACATAGAAAAAGGCCCTTCAACCCTTAGAGTTTGTGCTGTTCAAAAAGCAACCACCAAACTAATCTAACCCCAAACGACCAGATAATCTATTTCACCAACTGTGGTTGAGGGACAAACATTTCCAGTGACCCTGGGGAAGATTCCTCTTCTTTGAAAAAATGCCATTCGATGTGTCTCACCCACCCAAGGGAGCAGACAGGGCATCAGTCTGATTGAGTCTTTTGGCAGTCAGTGTTGAATATTGGTCTGAAAGGGGTAATACTGAGGCATTCAATAAGTACCATCCTCTTTGATAATGTCATACCGACTTGTGAACAGAGCAGTTTAGGGTCTCTAAGAAGTGAGGCCTACATCCGATCCTCCTCAAAGTCTCTGAATTGAATTGAATAAGCTTTATTGTCACACGTATGCAAATGAGTACAGTGAAAAGTTTACAAGTCGCCACATTATGGCGCCATCTTAGGTACAAAGGTGCCTAGGCACAGATTTTTAAGAACAAATTTTTAGGAAAAGAAAATTATTAAAAATAAAGGAATAAAATGTTCGGAATAACAGTCTTTCCAACCTGGTCCACAACAGCACCTAGCCTCAAGTAACTGAAAGAGAAGCCTCCACCATCTTGTCACCACCCATGCCGGATCCACCAACGTAGGAGTCACTCCACTTTCGGTGCCATCTCTTTGCTGCCGCTGCTGAACCCACACACGCCTCACAAACCTGCTCCGCTGCTGCCTCAGTGACGCCAGGAGCCCCATCTCCGGGCATAACACGCTGTCGTCGCTTCCACACCAGCACCAGGAGATGCCACTCTGGGCCCACTGCAACCAGTAGTGCCTGGCTCCAATGCGAGGCCAGGCCCAACACCGTGTCAAGAGCCCCACGCCGTCTACGGATGTCACCTTGCCGCCTGAAAGAGACCGCTGCTGCCAACGCCACCATTCCCGATCGCTGGAGGGGCTTTGCTACCGGCCGGGAGAAACCTCATCGACCATTCCGATCGCGGCCCGCTCTCGCTGCCGCACACGTGCTACCGACCAGCCTGCCACAGAAAAGGGAAAACAAGAAAAGAAAAAGAAAAAAACAAAAGAAAAAGAGCAGAAACAAAAGTAAAACAAAAGGAAAGAAAGCAGGTGGGAGCAGACAAGCTCCAGGCAAGGTCCTGCATGCAGTCCTGCTACTTCACCGACATCTTGAAAGGCAACAATGTCAATCAATTTTTAAAATTCATTTTTTCATGGGATAAGAGTGTCACTGTCCAGGCAGCATTTATTGCCCATCCCTAATTGCCCAGAATCAACCACATTGCTGTGGGTCTGGAGTCACACATAGGCCAGACCAGGTAAGGATGGCAGTTTCCTTCCCTAAAGAATATTAGTGAATCAGATGGGCTTTTCCCTGACAATCAATTCATGATCATCATTAGATCCTTAATTCCAGATATTTTTAATTGAATTCAAATGCCACCATCTGCTGCAGCAGGAGTTGAACCCGGGTCCTGAGAATATTACCAGGGTGTCTGGATTAACAGTCCAGCAATAATGCCACTAGGCCATTGCCTCCCCAGCTAGTAAGACTAGCTTAAGTTGTAAATTGTTCCGAACGTGCAATAAATGATGTCTTGTTAACTGCAGTAAACTCTTTTAGTTAGACCAGGAAGTGGTTTTCCTTGAGTACACTAGAACCCGTCATTTCCTACACTTGAAGAGGAGGAGGCAGCAAGCTTCATCATGTGCAGTAACTCGGAGAGTATAGTGAGCTGGTATGGCCACTCCCTCAGTGCTGCACTGGAATATCAACCACCACTTTATATCGGACTGGACCGTGCACAGTTCTCACTGCAAGCTGACTGTTCCTTATGGAGCTAAAGCTGAATTGCCTTTGCTCTCTGTTAGCTTTCCCCTCATGACCTTAATAGTTATCAACTTGATATTGTAGAGAAGTCGCATCTGGTTCCAGTGTACAATGGGGCAGTATTCTATACCAGAGAAATGCTACTGAAGTTAAACAGCGTAGAAACAGTGACTACAGGGGCTGGGGTGCATCATCACCCTGGATAACTTCTTTTTAAACATTTATTGAGTTTCTGTTTCCTTATATACATTTCTATTCATTGTTGGCTTGTATTTTAGTTACAGTACACCAGTAGATTGATTGATTTATTGATTTATTTATTGTCACGTGTACAGTGAAAAGCTTTGCTTACGAGCAGTACAGGCAGATCAAAGTAAGCAAGGATGTACAGATCATAAGGTGAAAGAAATAGAGGCATACAGGTTACATTGCACAGAGCGTGCACTATACAAGATCAACATTAGCAAGATCAGCATTATTTGAAGCTAGAGAGTCCATTCATCAGTCTCATAACAGCTAGGAAGAGACTGTTCCTGAACCTGACTGTGCGTGTGTTCAGGCTTCTGTACCTTCTGCCTGATGGAAGAGGATGTAGGAGATCATTACCAGGGTGCGATGGGTCTTTGATGTTGGCCACCTTTCTGCAGCAGCAAGCTGTGTAAATAGAGTCCATGGATGGAAGGTTGGCTTCTGTGATGGTCTGGGCTGTGCACACCACCTTCTGTAGTTTCTTACGGTACCTGGCAGAGCAGTTGCCATACCAGGCCATTATACACCCGGACAGTTTGCTTTTAATGGTGCATCTGTAGAAGTTGGTGAGGGGCCTTACGGGCATGCCAAATTTCCTGAGCCGCCTGAGGAAGAAGAGGCATTCTAGTGTTCTGAGGAAGGGTCACCGGACCCGAAACGTTAACTCTGTTTTTTCCTTCACAGATGCTGCCAGACCTGCTGAGGGTTTCCAGCAACTTTGTTTTTGTTCAAGAAGAGGCGTTGTTGTGCCTTCTTGACTGTCACATCTACATGGGAATTCCAGGACAGGTCATCAGTTATTGTCACTTCAATGAACTGAACTCTCTCCATCCTCTGAACCTCTGCTCCGTTGACGTAGATGGGGGTGTGTTCTCCTTTCAGCCATTTTTATTACTTTCCATTTTTACCTGTAGAGGGAGCAATATTTTCAGTTTAAAAGAGTAGAGAGAGCTGTACTGTATATCGAGCCCCATGCCAAACCTGTCCTGGGGGTGTTTGATGGGGGACAGTGTAGAGAGAGCTTTCCTCTGTATCTAACCCCATGCTGTCCCTGTCCTGGGAGTGTTTGATGGGGGGACAGTGTAGAGGAAGCTTTACTCTGTATCTAACCTTGTGTAGAAGCAGCTTTGCTTTCAGTTTGAGAAGGCAGAGGAAGTTTTAGTTTCAGATTAAAACAGTAGAGAGATTTTTGCTGGAGGAACACAGCAGGCCAGGCAGCATCAGAGGAGCAGGAAAGCTGACGTTTCGGGTCTGGACCCTTCTTCAGAAATGATCCTCCAGCTCCACACTGCGTTATCTCTGACTCCAGTATTGGCAGTTCTTACTATCTCTGAGTGAGAGATTTTTCCTTTCAGTTTGAAACAGTAAAGGGATCCTTAACCACATTCTGTACCTGTCCTGGGAGTGTTTGGTAGGTCAGTGGAGGCTTTACTTTAAGTTTAAAAGAATAGAAGCAGTGAGCTTTATGCTGAATAATAAGGAAGAGGATGCAAGCACAAAGAGCACGTACAATGTACACAGAGGCCGCTGGAGAAACTCAGTGGATCTGGCAGCATCTGTGGAGAGACAAACAGAGTCAACACTTT